>NC_044048.1:2511795-2609295 GCF_902167405.1 Gadus morhua | reverse complement strand
TACACCAAAAGTGCAAAAATCCTTAGTACATATAAAACAAAATCATGAAATAACTAAAACAACGGCTTTTAAGTGTGGCATTATAAAGACAAGACATAGCGATGGATAGAGGATATCTCTCAGATAGCACTTGTTATGCTATCATTACGTCTGCACATTATTACGTCTCCTATTGCACTCCTACCATCCCTGGAGAGGGATCCCTCTTCTGGGTTCCTTCTCCAGGTTCCCTGACATTAGGGGGGGTTTCCCTGCCCTTTTGGGGGCTAGGGTCAGGGTGCGTCCTTTAAGAAGCGGCCTGCGAAGCCCTTCAGATCTCTGGTCCAGGGCGTTCTAAACTGACCTGATGGGGATGTGGTGTTTCAAGGCTGCTCGGACGGCCGGGGAGTTTCCCCCAAAGAGCCATCCCCCCAAATACAGACATGTTGCCATGGCTGAGAATATATTGTGAAATACACACAATAATTATTATGATGACATGGAAATAAACACAAGACCACACACACACACACACACACACACACACACACACACACACACACACACACACACACACACACACACACACACACACACACAAACACACACATTTAATTCTTTATTTGAATCCACCAATCACATTACAAGAGACAAGATTCAAATATTTCAGAGATAAGATAAGTCATTGTTCAAGGGTACAAAAAACATCTCCTGCGCCACACTGCCAGGCTGCCTATCACTGCTGATATGGAGCAGAACTTTGCTAATTGTTTAGATTTTCTGCTGGAGAGCCCAGCCAGCCTTAACCCACTGAAAACACGGTTGTGGACATGCCCCAAGCTTCCAAAAATAAACACTATTAGCTTGCATTGGTAGCCTAGGTCCCTTAGAATTTCCAGAATGGGCTGGTATTTAAGGATTTTATCGTTGAAAGCCATTTCCATGTACAAATCAAATACACAGCCTATCTCAAGTAAGAGCACTTCCCTTCTGTCTCTGTTTAAAAACACCCCACTGTGGGGTGTTCCACAAAGCCGGTTTTATCACATAACCGGGTAAGTTAACCCAGGGTTTGCTGTAACCCTAGGTTTTCCGTTCCAAAAGGATCACGGTATGTTAGTTGCTATAGCAACATATGCTCTGAATCAAACCTGGTCGGACCAGGTTTTGCGCAGGTTAAGTTTGAAACATAACCCGGTTTTGGGTATTTCCACCGGCGTTCACCGCAGATTTCATGTGTTCACAATGGCATGCCCTTTTGATGAAAGAACTGCTGATATCAGAGCGCAAATTATACGTGCAATCCACCGGGAGCGATTGATAAGACCACGGCTCGACATCTTGGCATATTGGATGACTTTTTGCTGGAGTGGAGAGATAGTATAGATTCTCGCGCAAATCTTTAATGTATTTAAATAGCCTTACATAGCCAACACTACCAATCGAGGACCTGGCTTCAGTTCACTCCAGACTATTTGCGTAGCCCTCCGTTTTTTTCAAATGGTAGTTTTATCTATAGGCTATAAATGCTTGAGATGCTGAGCACATCACAGTCGTTTCAGATGACCCAACCAAGATTTGTATCGGCCTCCTATCATACAAAGAGCAATATTGTCTGAGTACTATGCCGAGAGGCATTTACAACATAAAGTATAAAATAGTCCCAACGGACTTGCATCCACTGGAGAATGTTCGATCGTAGCCGGCGGCTTCATTACAAGCACTGATCCATCTTGATCTGTGAAGTCGATGAATTGTCACTTTTAGGTTTTCTACCCAGTTCCAAAAAAAGAAACATTTGGAATAGTATGCGCTGTGGCAAGCACACGGTTTGCATGTGTTACTTCGAAGGCAAAAAAATCTAAAATGCAAGAAAACACAAAAACCTACATTCAACCAGTGTGGGGTATGGCCCATGACTCTCTGAGGTGGTAGGTAGCCTACCTCCAGGTACCCCCTCCATGCCAGGGCGCCCTGAATTTATGTTTATTAACAGCTCCTCCACCGGGGTCAAGACAATTTGAGGGCCAGATACAGTCTGCCGACTGTCGGCCTTTTCACGATTGGCTTAAAAAAATTGCTTATTTAAATTTATACCAATACGATGGTGGGAAAAGCTTACCAGTTTGTATGTTTTTTATACTTCATTTTTATACTTGATCCTCTGACCGCTTGGCAGCAATCGGAGTAGGCTACATATTGTTTTAGAAGAAAGGGGTTATGTGGTAGGATCTTTAAGAATGCTTAACTGGGATATTTATATATGCATGGCTCAAATATTAAGGATCATGCTTTTGACGTGTAACTAACGCATTTACGCGGTCAGCGATCCGCTGCCAGGCTTTGGTTCTCCGGGTTCCAGAGGTTTTAGCGTTCCCTTTTCTTGTGATAATGTCCTTCTCCTTGTCATAGCTCTCCAGGAGAACCTGGAGTTCCATTTCATTGAAATAAGCGGCCCGTTTCGCTATATCGATCAGGGTTTCCATGATCCATACATCACGTCTTTTTAAGTTTGGCGTGGACGCGCACAACCCTGTGTTAACCAACCCCGAGTTGATTGAACTAATGCATAACCGCTGCTGTGGAACCGAAAACTCTGGGTTGGTCGGCACAGGGTCAATCAACCTAGAGTTCAGCGTTAACTCAGTGTTTGTTAAACCTCCGTTCGTGGAACACCCCTCTGGGGTATTTGCAACCCGGTATCACGCGATTGCGTGCTCCTGCGCACGAACGTTAATCTATTGAAGCGTGTTCCCGAGCACGATAGTCCGACTTTTTGCGTGTTACACAAAACGAAATGTAAACCAATGCATTCTGAATGGGAGTGTTCTAAGACAATTAACGTGCTCCACAAAACGGTACGAGAGAGAGAGAAAGAGAGAGCGGGAGGGACAGAGAGAGAGAGAGAGCGAGAGAGAGGCTTCAGAAAGGGTGTGCGCAGATAGTACAGTGCACCCTAGTTATGTTTATGCCAAAACCTATATATATAATTAGGCTGTGGAAATTGTAATAAGTTAAGAACACAACTTCGCACGTTGAGCACCCAGCCGTGTGACTCGTTTATTTTGTAAAAAAGAATTCCGGAAAACAAAGCGTGCTGAAGGTAAACAAATCCAGCATGGTCTGTGACGTCATGAGACGCACGTAATCCTTAAAGGGACCGCGATCCCTGAACCACCAAGAACGTAAATGACATGCAGTAAACAACAACACAATTGAAAGAACAACCCATAACGAAATGCTGTAGGTGAATTATGTTACGGTCACTACAAGGCTATAATTATATTATTTAGCGTGTAATGAGACAATCTATAGCCAAATTGTCGGGGTTTGGGTTTCACGGCTTTGCGGCAAATTGTGGACACGATTGTTTGGGGGGGGGGGGGGAGACTGTTGTTGACCGGGGAGGGGGGGGGGGGGGGGGGAGACACGTTTGTTGAGGGGGGGACGACACACGATTGTAGGGGGGGGGGGGGGGGGGGGGACACCGTTTGTTGAGGGGGGGGAGACACATTTGTAGGGGGGGGGGCACGCTCGACAACGAGAGTTGGTTTTTATTGAACGCTCGACAACGAGAGTTGGTTTTTATTGAACGAGACTTCAACACGGAGCCCGGTCGGACCCCGAGGGCAGGAAGGGGGGGCCCTTCCTGCCCGAGACTTGGCCCGGTCAGACACCGAGGGCAGGCCCCCCCTTCCTGCCCTCGGGGTCCGACCGGGCCAAGTTTCGGTGCGGAGGTCCCAGTTAGGCCCTAGAATAAGATATAAAAATTTCAGGGCGGTAGGACCTTCCTATCTCAAAAACTGTTTTTCCACCACATTCTGAACCATTAGGTCTTGCAGGCTACACTTCTGAGGGGCTTTGTCCAAATGACACTCCATTTGGGAAAATGTTTAGAGGTACTTTGCTCATGTTGAACGAGTGGCTACTGTTTCAGACTGGCCCATACATGCCTGGACATCGCTTTTGCAAAGCGTTTTGGTGGGGAAAGCACAAGACGCTTACACTGCTTTGACCATTGAGGATATCAAGGAATATGAAAAAGTTAAAGGCGCTATTCTAAGATCTTATGAGCTCGTTCCTGAGGCGTACCGCCAGCGTTTTAGAGGCCTCAGTAAGCTGGATGAACAAACTTATGTTGAGTTTGCAAGAGAAAGGAGATCAGTTTTAATTCTTGGAGCAAGTCACAGAAGGCGGAAAACTAAGGAAGATCTTAAACAATTAGTTCTGCTGGAGGACTTTAAAAATTCTTGATAAGTCTGCTGTCCTAGCAGACAAGTTTGTATTGACGCTCAAGGTAAACTTTGATAACGACCAAGGTGAGCGAGAAGGAAGGACTGGTTTTAGTAGAACTCGGTTTCCAACCACTTCCTCCACCTGCTCAGAACCTCCTCCCACCGTTTCTACAACTTTCGCTAGATCGGCTAGCGAAAGATAGATAGATCGGCTACTGTGAGTACTCCGTTAGAGAAGACTTGTTTTTATTGCAAGAACAGTGGTCACTTCATTGCCGATTGCCCTGTCTTGAGTAAGAAACAAGAGTCTTATAAGCCTGTTGCCTTACTAAAAACTGTGAAAAATTTTGCTGTCATCCATAACATGGACCAACCCGCTCAAAAGAGTGAGCTGCCTGGTTCTTCGTCTTTCCTTATGGATGGTTGTGTTTCTCTAGTCACTGATCCTCAAACCAAGCAACCGATTAAGATTTGGAGAGATAGTGGAGCTTTTCAGTCTTTGATTCTACAGGACCTCCTACCGTTTACTGACCAGTCTAAGTTGGGTTCCAGTGCCCTCGTCCAAGGGTTTGGGGGGGGGGGTATCTGTCTCTGCCTATGCATAAACTTACCCTTGAAACCGGTCTTGTCTCTGGGGAAGTAGCTGTAGCTGTGTGTTCAAGCCTTCCCATTAAAGGGGTGTCCTTCATCTTGGGAAATGACCTAGCCAGTGGTAGGGTGCTTACGGCTCCTGAGGTTGTCCCTTTTCCTGTAGTGTCAAAACGCCCAGATGATCTTCAGAAGCCCAACCAGAAGATTCCTCCAGCTCATTTACATCCTATCCCTGCCATAGGAGAGCCTTTTGAGCGTATCTTGATCGATTGTGTTGGTCCCCTTCCTCGTACCAAGTCAGGTAACCGGTACTTATTGACAATCATGTGTACAGCTACCCGGTTTCCTGAAGCTATCCCTCTACGTAGAATCACCGCTTCAGCCATTTCCAAGGCCCTTATTAAATGTTTCAGCTCTTCCTAGATGCCAGTTTTGTTCCCAGGGCGTGGAAGGAGACCACCATCATCCCTGTTCCCAAAAAGCCCCGGGCTAAAGCTCTGAACGACTTCAGACCAGTGGCACTCACCTCTATCCTGTGCAAATGCATGGAGAGAGTTGTTGCAGGAGAGCTCACCACCACCATCGGTGAGAATCTGGATCCACTGCAGTTTGCCTACAAGCCAAAACGAGGTGTGGAGGACGCTACATTACATCTACTGGATACCATCACAAAGCACCTGGACTCCCAGAACTCCTTGGTCAGGATCTTATTCATGGACTTCTCGTCAGCATTTAATACAGTTAACATCAACACACTCCTGCATCGCCTTCAGCAGCTTCAGGTCAACCCAGCACTGACACTTTGGATCAAGGAGTTTTTAAAGGACAGACCCCAGCATGTAAAGGTCCAGGGTGTAACATCGTCCAACATCATCCTTAACACTGGAGTCCCACAGGGTTGTGTCTTGTCTCCCATCTTGTTCTCAATATACACCAATGAGATCACATGCAACATCAGTGGATTCAAGCTATTTAAATATGCAGATGATCTGGCCTTGGTGGCCAAACTGACAGATCAAAGCACCCTGTCCAAGTGCACCCAATATATCACTGAAATGGCCCTGTGGTTCAAAGAAAGCTCACTGCAGTTGAACATCAGCAAAACCAAAGAACAGTGTTGCCATAGGAGGAGGGCATCTAACACCCCACATCCACTTTCCTCACCTTTGACCCTGGAAGGACAAGTAGTTGAACAGGTGGTGAAGTTCAAATACCTTGGCACAGAGATCGACCAACGTCTGTCCTTTAGCCAGCATGCAGATGGGGTTTACAAGAAGGGACAACAACGTATGTATCTCCTGAGGAAACTAGACACCTTCAATGTCAGTAAAGACATTTTGTCAACTGCCTACCAATCTCTGGTGGAATCCATCATCACTTGCAACATTACATCCTGGTACGGCTTCCTCACAAACGCAAGCAAAAGCAGACTTAATAGATTAACTAAGCAAGCAAGCAAGCTAATAGGAATACACCAGAAAGCGCTGGAGGATCTGTACATCCAGGCAGTGGGAAGGAAGACCAACTCCATCCTCTTAGATCCCTCCCACCCACTCCATCCTTGTTTTGATCTACTTCCTTCTGGCAGAAGATTCAGAATGCCTTTGGCCAGGAAAGCTATCTACAAAAAATCATTCATCCCCATAGCTATACACACACAGAACACTCATTCCTCAAAGAACTCCCACAAATAACATACACACACACACACACACACACACACACACACACACACACACACACACACACACACACACACACACACACACACACACACCACACACACACACACAACACACACACACACACACACCTCCAAGCCTTCAGTCAAAAGACAATTTTCTAGTATGGTAACATACTAGACAATAAAGCTTTTTGAATCTTGAATCTTGAAGTTCTTTACAGTGTTTGGCCTGCCAAGAGTTATCCAGACCGACCAGGGTTCGAATTTTATGTCCCGTGTGTTCTCTCAGGTTCTCCAGCAGTTGTCTATTGAGCACCAGACTTCATCTGCTTGTCATCCAGAGTCTCAAGGAGCCCTTGAGCGGTTTCATCAGACCCTAAAGTCCATGTTACGAGCCTACTGTAAGGAGTTTGAGAGAGATTGGGATGAGAGAACACCTTTGCTCCTCTTTGCAGCTAGAGAGGTCACTCAAGAGTCCCTTGGCTTTAGTCCAGCTCAACTGGTGTTCGGTCATACTGTGAGGGGCCCTTTGAACCTTTTGAAAGAGAGATGGTTGGCAAACCAGTTCCCCTCCACAAATTTGCTAGACTTTGTTTGTCATTTTCGGTCAAAGCTGAACAAGGCATGTGAGCTGGCAAGGCAGAACTTGGGGGAAGCCCAAGGACGGATGAAGGGGTGGTATGACCAAAGGGCAAAGCATCGGGCATTCTCTCCTGGTGACAAGGGGTTGGTGCTGCTGCCACTTCCAGGGTCTGCTTTGCAAGCTCGATTTAGTGGTCCATATGTGATTGAGCGTCGGGTGGCAGAATGAGGAACTCCAACCACCGGCTGATGCGATGGAGTTTGTTCCTGCAGAGCTTTAACCCGGAAATAAAGCACATCCGTGGAAGGGACAATGTGCTCGCAGATGCCCTGTCAAGGTCATGAGTGTCATAAGCAAATGTGATATAGCTTTTCATTTATTTTGTTGTTATTTTGATTTATGTAACTTGGCGGTTGCCTAGAGCAACCGTTTTAAGGGGGGGGGGGGGGGGGGGGGTGTTATGTGCAGATCTGCTCCATGTTTTGCAGTGCTCCCGGAGCTCCTCCTTCAGCCCCTCCTTCTCCTCGTTACCTGGAACCTGCTGTTGCCTTTAAAGCCTGGGAGGCTTCACTCACTAGGGCTCCAGCCAGGGCCAGCAGCATGGTTCCCATTCCCCAGTCTGTTTAAACTTTGTAACAATAAACCCGGTTTTCTTATATTTAATCCTTTGTTGTCGACTTCATGTTACTTCCCTCGAGCCGGGTCGTAACACTGGGCAATGAAATTCTTAATTTGCAAGTTCCCTTCACACAAAATATACTTAAAATAAAAGTAGATAAATAAACTAAACTACAAAAAAAATGACATTTCATTCAACGCCATTAATGTTAAGTAAAAGGAAAAACCTCGGACACGAGAAGTTAAAGGAGCTTCTTTAATAGGTCCATGGCACTGAGCCGTTTGTTTCACTACGATTCCTTTCAGCTGCCCATCCCTCCTTCTCCAGCAAAAAAGAAATACATAAAACGGCTAATAAAACGTTTGAGGAGGTGTTTTGAAAAGAGGAAACTTCTTTTTTTTTTAGAAACATGGTATAAATATAATTATGAGCCTTTTGATTGATATCCAGACATTTTTGGTGGAGACACATTCCTGTTCCCCACTTGTATTAGAGTGAACGGAGATATCTACTTCTGGGACCCGGTGAGTTGACGGACCCGTTGACAGCCTGCTAAACAGCTGCAATACCAGGCTTGGCCGCTGAGCACTGGTGGATTTCGGAAGTATGCACTGTTCCTGTAGCCTGGTCCTACCAGACCATCTACCAGACCACCTTTGTACAGAAGGTCTTGAACTGCCCAATTGACAAACGTTCACTTACTGTCTGTTGAAGTTTTAAAATGATTGGATCTGCCCAGTGCCACTCTGGATCTGCCATAACCAATCGCATAGCGTTTGGTCCTGACGTATGTCATGCGACGGGACCGGCTCCTTCACCGCTAACGGAGCCAGCTAGAAAATCAAACTTTTCCCGAACCCGGTGGGGAGAGGCGGCACAACATCATGGCCACCAACAGAACTCAGCAAAGCTTGTTCTTGCTCCGGCTTTAATTGATCGATATTAGGCAGCGATCCCACAACAGACCGAATAGCCTTCTTTTGTATCCTTCTTCATTGTCTTCCTGGTCTTCATCTGACTACCAACTGAAACTGGCGCGCGACCTCGACGTCATCGTTCTCAGCCACTCCCTCTGTTCGCTGATTGGA
The DNA here is from genome assembly GCF_902167405.1 of Gadus morhua. Taxonomy (NCBI): domain Eukaryota; kingdom Metazoa; phylum Chordata; class Actinopteri; order Gadiformes; family Gadidae; genus Gadus; species Gadus morhua. The sequence continues at coordinate 2,600,516 of NC_044048.1, read as the reverse complement.
CCGCCAAAAATCTGGCTTCCAAGGAACCCATGCATATGAAGCAGACCCAGACCTAGTACTGAAGTGAAATGAAAATTGAGCGGAAGTAGGTAGGTGGCGGTGTCATGCTACGGTTCCTGAGTGCCTGGTGGAGAATTATCATGCAGGGCAGGTCTGACCTGGTCCGGTCTGGTCCTGCTGGCCCGTCCAGTGGTGTGTGGCTGGTCCAGGGGTCTGGGCAGTGAAAAAAATCGAAAAGCTATTTTCGCATAGCTGTCGTTCCCTTAAGGACGCATTTTACTGCAACACTAAACGGGAGCTTCCAATGCGAGTAGAGTTTACTTCTTTGTGATTGAATTACCAGCAGCCACAGATGCAACATTGTAGCGTGTGAAAACCGCAAAATTCTGCCGTGTCCATGTATGGGCAGATTTAGAAAAATTAGTTGCAAAATGTTGCAAATTCAACGTCGGTATTCTTTCTTCTCTATGCATAGCGCATCTCGTCGATTATGCTGTTTCGTGCTGCTAGCCTTTTAGTGAGATCAGAGAGTGTTGAGAAGGACAGTACCAAAATATCTTTGGTAAGATGGATATAAGAGAGACCCGCAGTGAATTCAACCCGGTCCACTTGACATCGGGTAGGTGCATGACAGGTAGGCCTACCGTAAAACGTAAATAGCCCGGGCTATTATTTGTTTTCTATCACTGAACTTTCGAACAAAACTCTTGCTCAGCAACGATGGGAAATAGCCTATCAAATGCATTATTTAAAACAGTATGAATAGTACCGTAGGCCTACATGTTTACCAGCAGTGGCGTCACTAGGCTGTTTTATTCGGGGCTAAAGCCCCGGATCTAATTTGATTAGCCCCGAATCTTTTTTGTTAAAAAAAGAAAGAAAAAAAATATTATAATTTTTATTTTTTTTATTTTATATTTTGCTGCATGCAGAGCCTGTGCCATATCCGCACGTCGCACATGCTCCCATTTGTTATGACTCTTGCGTAGCTAACTGCTAGGAATTTCTGTTCTACTGCTCCAGATTTTAAGCCATGAATTGATGAACTTGCATTGAAGAAAATATGTCAGTTTTCTGTGGGCTGTAAATAGGCCAATCTATGAGGCTAAATAGCATGCCAATATTGATGACTGATTGTGTCACATGTCTAAGGATGAATGCTAACATGATTTGTTTCCAACTTTGGCCTTAAGTTACAATTCGTTAACTAGCTAGCTGCCCACCCTTTTCAATTCCAATGGTGGCTGTCATTTACCAATGTTAAGTGTTATAAATAGTTAACACTGGTGCTGAGTCATGATTCCTAAAAAAGTAATACCCAAAACATGTGATATGTTTTCAATTTGCAGAAAGTTTTGAAAAATCCAGGATGCCTGAGAGCCTTACTGCATTATATTCCATAATAGTTGTTTCTTTAGGAACCTCAATGTTGTCTTTTCCTTCACAGAAAAAAAAATATTTCCACTATAAAATGATTCAGACTATCTGCAGGCACAGATAGATGAATAAAAATCCATCAGAATGCAGGAAATTAAGTGTTTGATGCTTTAAACGTTTCTGGGGGAGCACCCCCCATACCCCCCACCTATAATTTGTCCCCTAAAATGTTGAAATGAAACCTAGCCTATATGACCCTCTACGCAGGCTGTATACAATATATTCATAAATATGTTCTTTTTACTTTTTGGATTAAAAAGAAGGCATGTCAGTAAACTCCATGTCGGCCCTTAGTGTGATTAGTGGCCCTTTGTGAAAATGAGTTTGACACCCCTGATATAGGTAATGTAAGGTCTGTCGCACTTGTATTCATTTTACTCTTAAATAACTTGAATGGAACTTTAGATGTCTGGGGATAAGCAGCAGTCAGGTAGCTATTCAATGTGATTACCTGCCTATTTTTTTTATTTAGGTAAAGCATTATGAAAAAAAATGTGCATGCGCAATAAAGGTATACAACAAAATTTGCCTGTCCTATTCCCTCTTGGGCTAAGCCCCGGATGTTTCAGAAACCTAGCAACGCCCCTGTTTACCAGGCAATTGAATAACGCCTGCCCTGCACACAAACACAGGCACGCACGCACACGCAGTGCGTGCCTGTGTGGTAATCGGGAGAGTTGGGAGAATTCACTGTGATACATTAACTTTTCGGGGGGCGCCGGGTCAACGTCGCAACCAATTCGATTTTGTCTAGAGGGGAGTAACTGAGCGCCCCCCTCCCGAATATACAGCCCAGGTCGGCCTTGAACTGCGATTGGTCAGAAAGACGTAACAGCTAATGACAACATTGAACTCTCATGCAGGCTCGAACAGAGTGACACACAAACACACACACACACACACACACACACACACACACACACACACACACACACACACACACACACACACACACACACACACACACACACACACACACACACACACACACACACACACACACACACACATAGTTTTTCACCCACTCCGTATCCAGCTTGTTCCACGCTTAAAGCACCCAGGCTACTATGCGGCGAGCTGGGGCTCTCATGTTCTCCCCTGCTGTGTATTCCTATTCCGCATCCCCTGCCATCCAGTTGTCATACGATTCATGCAGACTGGTTTTGAACGGCTGATTCCATGGATGTTCTTAGTGTGCGTCGTGTTTTCCCGGCGATGTGGCGAAGGCAAAGCTGTATGGTTATGATGTTGAGAGCTTAAATAAATGCACTATATAAGTTGACTATGAACAATTATTGAAGTTTAACAATTTCTTCAGCAAATTTGACAACTGACAGATACAATATTGTAGCCAGGGAAAATCGCAAAAATGAGACACTAAAATAATGGACTTATTTTCTCTAGATGTACCCTCTAGATGGGTATGTTTAAGTTAACTCCAGGATTGGGGACTGGGACTACTAGAATAGTTAGAATAAACTAGTTGTTTTTTCCGCTGCCTGGTATGTCAGCGGTATGAAAAGGCCTAATACTATCAGGTAAAGCCGACTTTAGATGCTTAATGAAAACAATCATGTTTCTGATTTATGTGGCCACCACTATGAGAATTTTGGTCCCAGTCTGGCCACCCCTATAAAATTATTCTGGCTCCGCCACTGGGTCTGGGGATCATCTCCAGGCAAATTTCAGGCTCCACAATTGTGGACATTCATAGCTATAAATATATGCAGTGCAGCACGTCCTTCATCAGACTCCCAGAATAACCTGAAACACCTGTCCTGAGACACACACGCACACAGACGCACGTACGCACAGGCACACGCATACACACACAAGCACACACACGCAAACATGTACACACACACATACACACGTACATACGCATACACTTGTACACACGCATACACACTTACACGCACACAGCCGCACACACACACGCACAGAGACACACGTACACGCACATACATGCACACGTACACACACACACACACACACACACAAGTACACACACAAACACACACACACACTCTCCCACACAACACACACATTCAGGCATGTACACTGTGCTTACATGCCTGTGCACAAAGCGTCTCTAAAGCACCCTAACGGGCTGTCAAGACCCCCTGCTTGATAGAAATCATGGAAATATTGGACAATATTAATTACGAATGTATTAACAATGTACGTATGGTTATAAACATTAAGCCACAATTTGATCCAATGCCCCGAGTAAAACAGAGAATGAATCAGAGCATGATAAATGGAGTGAAGGCTAAGGACGTTGAACTCATTATGAGGTTCAATTACAGATTCTTGAAACAGAAATCATTATTTCTGTCTGTGTGCGAGTGCGTGTTTGTCTGTGTGTGCGTATGTTGGTTGTGTAGGTTTGGTTGTGTCTGCATGCTGGTGCGTGCATGTGGGTGTATGTGTGTGTGTGGTGTGCATGCATGTGTGAGTGTGTGTGTGTGTGTTTGTATGTGCATGTGAGTGTGTGTGGGTGAGTTTGTGTCTGCATGTGTGTGTGTGTGTGTGTGGTGTGTGTGTGTGTGTGTGTGTGTGTGTGTGTGTGTGTGTGTGTGTGTGTGTGTTATGGGGGTCAGGGGCCCGGGGGGCTATGTTGCCAGCGGTCAGCTGCCTCCTTGGCCCTGCGCTCCGCTCCTGGAAAGTGGGCCTGGAGCCGGCCATGTTCACCTTGGCACCAGGTTGCTGCTGACACACACGCACACATACAAATAAAACCCAGCTCCGTTAATAAGAGTCCCTTGCATCTTTCATATTCATTTAGGTGCCGTCTGCATGTATGTAGGAGTATGTGTGTCTGTGTGTGCGCGCCTGTATCAAGACAGCGACCAAATGTGTGTATTGCATGCATTTGTGTTTGTCTGTCTGGTCGTGCATGTCTGCAAGGAAAGAGTGAGCATACATTTGTGTGTGTGTGTGTGTGTGTGGGTGTGTGTGGTGTGTGGTGTGTGTGTGTGTGTGTGTGTGTGTGTGTGTTTGTGTGTGTGTGGTGTTTGTGTATGTATGCAGGAGTGTGTGGTTGTGTGTGTACATATGTCTGTGCATGCTGGTGTGTGTGTGTGTGTATCTTTGTATGTGTATGCAGCTGTGTGTGTGTGTGTATGTGTGTGTATGTGTGTGTGTGTGTGTGTGTGTGTGTGTGTGTGTGTGTGTGTGTGTGTGTGTGTGTGTGTATATGCATGTGTATGCAGCTGTGTGTAGTCCACGCAGACCATGAATTCAGCTCCCCATGCCCCCTTGTGGTGGCTCTGTAATCTGACCTCAGAGGGAGTGCAGGGCCCACTGCACCAGAACATGATGCTAGGGTCCTCCTCTGTTTCCTCCTCCGTCTGTCTCTGTCCCGGGCAGACCCACTGATGTCGGCTCCACCTGGACGTGAAGCTCCCCGTCTGTTGACTGGCTGTCTATTTCCATCGTCCTCGGGTCTTCTGGTCCACAGAGGGTCAATTGAGCAGAGACCCACGGTGAGGAGCGTCCACCGCGGGGCAGCACGGAGACTCGACCTCCTCCCAGTGTTTGACCAGTGCCACCATGATTAACGCGTCTTAAATATTAGCGGACTAATAATATATAATAATAATAATTGGACATGTCTGCAGGTTGGCTCCTAAACGAGTTTACACAACAAGAAGTCAGTCGATTGGCCTGGTCACAAAACCAGACTTACTGGCTCCAGTGGGAACTTGAATACGAATTAACTTAACCTCTCTCAGTTTAAGAGAGGAAGGGATTTGTTTTAAGTTACAGGGAGAATGTATACAGTTCCTTCTAATGTAATAATTATATAAACAAGGCTAATATAATTTGTATGTGATTGTATATTTATAGTTATGATTGATATTTCCACGACAGTTCCTCCCTTTTTGATCATAAGATCAACACTTATTACAGGTGATATATTATGTCACAGGATTACAAATGATGGTAAAACAAGTTAAAACAAAATTCAAAGAAATTAGTAAAAATCAATCATTAATAAAGTAATCAATCTGTACATTAGTAAAATTGCAAATTCAAAGAAATTAGTAAAAGTAAAAGTAATCATTAATAAAGTAATAAAATGACAGTCAAAGAAATTACTAAAAATAAATCATTAATAAAGTAATCAATATGTACATTAGTAAAATTGCAAATTCAAAGAAATTAGTAAAAGGAAAAGTAATCATTAATAAAGTAATAAAATGAAAGTCAAAGAAATGAGTAAAAATAAATCATTAATAAAGTAATCAATATGTACATTAGTAAAATTGTAAATTCAAAGAAATTAGTAAAAGTAATCATTAATAAAGAAATAAAATGAAAGTCAAAGAAATTAGTAAAAATAAATCATTAATAAAGTAATCAATATGTACATTAGTAAAATTGTAAATTCAAAGAAATTAGTAAAAGTAAAAGTAATCATTAATAAAGAAATAAAATGAATTTCAAAGAAATTAGTCAAAATAAACAATAAAGAAATAAATATGTACACTAGTGAAGCTTGTAAATAGAGAGCTTAAGATTAACTATGTGTCAATCATTAATAAGGCCATAAAAATGAACAATAGTAAAATTTATGCCTAGCATGTTAGGTCACTCATTTTCCATTTGGTAACTCTTCATTGGAGTAAGGGGCCCATTCTTGGTGGTGTTGAAGTGGGTTTGAGCTGCAGCAAGTAGGCTTGCAAACTGGTTGTGTGATGATGTGGTTAGCTGGGGTTCCGCTATGGTTGGGAGTCGGTCGTTGTTGCTGGTGGTTGCGTTGCATTGGTCTGCTGGGCTCATCAGGAGTATTATGCAGATTGCGGTAGAGGTGGTCCATTCGAGGCGTTGGTGCTTTCCTCTTCTGGAGGTGCTGGGCGGCATCGGCTTGCATGGATCCATTGCCGGCCATGTTCTCCTTGGCACCAGGTTGCTGCTGACACACACGCACACATACAAATAAAACCCAGCTCCGTTAATAAGAGTCCCTTGCATCTTTCATATTCATTTAGGTGCCGTCTGCATGTATGTAGGAGTATGTGTGTCTGTGTGTGCGTGCCTGTATCAAGACAGCGACCAAATGTGTGTATTGCATGCATTTGTGTTTGTGTCTGTCTGGTCGTGCATGTCTGCAAGGAAAGAGTGAGCATACATTTGTGTGTGTGTGTGTGTGTGTGTGTGTGTGTGTGTGTGTGTGTGTGTGTGTGTGTGTGTGTGTGTGTGTGTGTGTGTGTGTTTGTGTGTGTGTGGTGTTTGTGTATGTATGCAGGAGTGTGTGGTTGTGTGTGTACATATGTCTGTGCATGCTGGTGTGTGTGTGTGTGTATCTTTGTATGTGTATGCAGCTGTGTGTGTGTGTGTGTATGTGTGTGTATGTGTGTGTGTGTGTGTGTGTGTGTGTGTGTGTGTGTGTGTGTGTGTGTGTGTGTGTGCTGTATATGCATGTGTATGCAGCTGTGTGTAGTCCACGCCGACCATGAATTCAGCTCCCCATGCCCCCTTTGTGGCTGGCACTGTAGTCTGACCTCAGAGGGAGTGCAGGGCCCACTGCACCAGAAACATGATGCTAGGGTCCTCCTCTGTTTCCTCCTCCGTCTGTCTCTGTCCCGGGCAGACCCACTGATGTCGGCTCCACCTGGACGTGAAGCTCCCCGTCTGTTGACTGGCTGTCTATTTCCATCGTCCTCGGGTCTTCTGGTCCACAGAGGGTCAATTGAGCAGAGACCCACGGTGAGGAGCGTCCACCGCGGGGCAGCACGGAGACTCGACCTCCTCCCAGTGTTTGACCAGTGCCACCATGATTAACGCGTCTTAAATATTAGCAGACTGGAGATATGGAGGGTGTGTGAATAGACGGGTGTGTGATACAGACGCTAAACACTCAAACACACAGAGTAGACGTAGGCTGGAGGAGGAGGTGTCGGAAAAGGGCTCTGTTCTGCACAGCGCTTTAGGGACGATTGATGAAGAGAAAGTTCTCTCACGGACACGTCGGACAGCAAAATATTTGATTTAATCTTAAGGCTATGATCATGGGAAAAGTAATGGCAGCAAAGTTTACCGAGAACACATTCGACGAGACAATAGATTCACAAGATTCTTATAGGGAACATTAACATTGTGGAAGGGAGTGGAGTGACCTTAGGCCAAGTAAATGTGTAATACAATGGGTGGGTATTGGACATGTCTGCAGGTTTGGCTCTAAACGAGTTACACAACAAAGAAGTCAGTCGATTGGCCTGGTCACAAACCAGACTCTACTGGCTCCAGTGGGAACTTGAATATGAATTAACTTAACCTCTCTCAGTTTAAGAGAGGAAGGGATTTGTTTTAAGTTACAGGGAGAATGTATACAGTTCCTTCTAATGTAATAATTATATAAACAAGGCTAATATAATTTGTATGTGATTGTATATTTATAGTTTATGATTGATATTTCCACGACAGTTCCCTCCCTTTTTGATCATAAGATCAACACTTATTACAGGTGATATATTATGTCACAGGATTACAACTGATGGTAAAACAAGTTATAAACAAAATTCAAAGAAATTAGTAAAAATCAATCATTAATAAAGTAATCAATATGTACATTAGTAAAATTGCAAATTCAAAGAAATTAGTAAAAGTAATCATTAATAAAGTAATAAAATGAAAGTCAAAGAAATTAGTAAAAATAAATCATTAATAAAGTAATCAATATGTACATTAGTAAAATTGTAAATTCAAAGAAATTAGTAAAAGTAATCATTAATAAAGAAATAAAATGAAAGTCAAAGAAATTAGTAAAATAAATCATTAATAAAGTAATCAATATGTACATTAGTAAAATTGTAAATTCAAAGAAATTAGTAAAAGTAAAAGTAATCATTAATAAAGAAATAAAATGAATTTCAAAGAAATTAGTCAAAATAAACAATAAAGAAATAAATATGTACACTAGTGAAGCTTGTAAATAGAGAGCTTAAGATTAACTATGTGTCAATCATTAATAAGGCCATAAAAATGAACAATAGTAAAATTTATGCCTAGCATGTTAGGTCACTCATTTTCCATTTGGTAACTCTTCATTGGAGTAAGGGGCCCATTCTTGAAGTGGGTTTGAGCTGCAGCAAGTAGGCTTGCAAACTGGTTGTGTGATGATGTGGTTAGCTGGGGTTCCGCTATGGTTGGGAGTCGGTCGTTGTTGCTGGTGGTTGCGTTGCATTGGTCTGCTGGGCTCATCAGGAGTATTATGCAGATTGCGGTAGAGGTGGTCCATTCGAGGCGTTGGTGCTTTCCTCTTCTGGAGGTGCTGGGGCGGCATCGGCTTGCATGGATCCATTCTGGTTTTCCCTTGGAGTTTGACTGCAGCCCTCGTGGTCAGTTACACCTGGATTGGTCCTTGCCATCTGGGGAGGAGAACATTTGGGTTAAGTGACTTTAACATGATCATATCAACTAGGATAAAACCATGGGTCAGATGGTATTGGAATGGAGAAAAACGCTTAGCACAGATCAATTACTGTGTAATGTGTGGAATCTGAAGGGATTGATGACAGTATTGTATGTGTGTCTGGTACTATGGGTGTGATAGGAACAACGCAATTGTGGACTGCTCTCAAATCTTGTACAAATCTCTATTCATCTGGACTCCCTGGTTTCGGGAGGGGCAATATGGGTGTGTTACAAGGACTAGTAGTTGTTTCCTTTAGAATATCTTGAGATAAAAGAGAAGTTATTACCGGCTGAATTCTATCTAATGCTTCGGGGGACAAACGATATTGTCGAGTACAAGTCAAAGTAGCATCTGACTTTAATGTAACTTAAGAGATGGTGAAGAGGTTACAAATCCTGCATGATTTTTATGCATGGCCCATAGTTTAGATGGTACCTGGGATAAACTCTGGGGTGAACTGTAACAGGAGAGGTGGGAGAGATTAAAAACTTCTGTTCCAATGGGACATGTGATACAATAGTGGGAACCGGCTTTGATATTGTTTCACTCGCAATGCCAGCAATACCAACCGTTTTTCAATGTTTGTTTACTTTCTTGTAAAATACCAGTTTTGTTAATAGCTGATACTGTAGCACCAGAATCGACAAGAAATTCAAAATGGTTTTGTCTGCACGGAGCATTTTGGATTTTCGGTGGGGGTGGAAGACAGTTGAAGAAGCGTTGCCAGGATCCTTGTTTCCTTTTCCAAGGGGTCCTAGTAATGATTATACTCACCTGGGCGTTGGAGCGTGTTCTTCATGGTGTGGGGGCCGTTTGACTGGTTCCATGGGCGGGGCCGACGGTTTGGCCTTGTCTCTGTGTTTCTTTCTGCTATATCTCTCCTGATGACCAATCTTTTCGCAGTAATAGCATCTGGGGGGTTCTTTAACGAGTTGACGTTGGCTCCATACACAAAGTGTAGCGAGGGCGTTTTTTGTCTTTTATGTTGTTTTGGGCTGTTTTAATAGCGTCTACTTCTGCGGCCTGTTAACTCTATTTCAGTCATTTAATTTATCAACATGTTCTGCATTACTAGTTGCTGTTATGTTCAACAGAGCTGTTCTATACACTTCTGTCCAATCTGGGTTGATTTGCATCGTTTTTTTTTTTTTTTTTTAAATGTTAGACGCGATTTCTGGAGTTACTTCTTGTTTACACTGGTTTCGGTATTGGGTGTCGTTTTTCCGTGCGAATCCATGCATCTAAACAATTCTGTGTGTAATTAAAATCCCAATTCGGATCTGGTCAAGACGTTATTGTTTCTTTTAATTCTTGTAGTTTGCAAGAATCAAAAGAACCACCTATTGGCCAACAGCCATCTGTCCATTCGTACACATCATAAGTAAATGGAAAGACCGAGTATATGCCTTCTTCTCTTAAGACTATATCTGCGGGGGATCTGGTGGCACTATAGGATCGTTTTAGTTTTTTTACCATAGCGGGTTCTTACCAGGTCCGCTCTTTTTTTAATTTGCTTAGATACCGTTATTGTCACCCTAGCGTCCCGTTTTGACGATATGGGCGTCCATTTTACTCTTCCTTATGATTGAGTCAGACGTTCTTTTGAAAAGAAGACACAAACAAATTAATACAAATAAGGAATACACACACAGCTGATACAACAGATAGGGATATACGAACAAAATACAATCACTTTTGTTATAGTTTTACGTCATGAATTCTTTAATGCTAAAAAGTAGGCTATGTTATTTAATACTTTTAAACTTGTGGAACTCAACGCAAATGGAGACCACAGATCTGTTTGATAAAGAAACAAAGAAATGTTACCTAACTGAATGATATTAATATATTTTGTACAAATTTGTAAATCAGAGTAAAGTCAATGTCTCAAAGGAGCCCGATTTATTTATTTCTATGTTAGTTTCAGGGTACTCACTCGTGGTTTGTCAATCAAACCTGTTTGAAGAATAAACTTTTGTGGAGTTGAATTGTCCTCTGGTTCTGGATCAGTGTCCTGAACTGCTACGATTTTCGGGCATTCGTTCCTTGGACATTGCTAATTTATCTGAAAAAAAATCTATACGATCTCTCAGATCATATTAATACAACTCAGCAGTAAATCTATTACAATCGCATTCAAATACATTTAGAATTTCGGGACGGCGTAAAACTGCTTCTCCAGCGCTGTGGAGAGAAGAAGGGTCTACAAGAGGTTGTAGACAACATGAAAGCAAAGCATGGAAAGAAAGGATAGAAATACGGCGCGAAAAATACATAACATAACAATTGGGATGAGACACTACGATATTCTTTATATATTTTTCGTTTCACAAACGAGGGGGGCCTATTCCCTCAGTTGTTTCAGTGCCATAATTACCTGCTGGCACTGTTTGCGTCCGTAAAGGCCGGACGTTATTTTTCTATTATATTTAGTTTTACCACTCGTCACTTTTCTGAAAAAGATAAGTTTAGTAACATGACAAGAAAAGTTGAACAGTGGTTAAATCAAATTTTCCGCCGTCGTTGGTGTCTTTAGGTTGGGAGGCTCCTCTATTTTATGTACATTTCATTCAGGTTCAAACAACATGAGGCCACTCAATTCATCCTACTTGGTTTTCCGTGGGTGCAATCATCAGCCCTATGTGAAATAGATCTCTGTCCATTCATAATACCTTTGAACGTTTCTGTCAGTGCAGAAACGGTGCAAAGGTCCGGGTCAAAATTAAAAAACTTCTTCCCGTGGGTGTAATTATCAGCCCTATTTGAAATAGATCTCTATCTATTCATCATACCAGTGAAAGGTCTGTCAGTACAGAAACGTTCAAAGGTCCTGGGTCAGAATTGCATAACTTCCGAGGGACGTACATTACCCATTCATCTGAGGTCCAAGCAAATACATTCACTGGTTGGCCGTATGTGGGGTCCCAAACTGTTTTATTACTGGGCTACTTACTGAATGGGTTCTACTTGGGATACACAGTTCATTAACACACCAGCGTAACTCTTGTAATGTACGTAGTTATTTGGAGGGTTGTTACTTTTACTGAGAGTAATCAAAACGTCCTCCGCCAACATTCCTGCATTCGTCACATAACAAGAGTTAATCTGCAGAGCGAAATCTTGCTAATGATTCGCACGGCACAAGCTTTCCATTCGTAGTAACAAACAGTCTCATGCTTTTAGATCGATCTTTCCGAGGGCGTTATCTTAACCCTTATATAAAATAAACCACTAGTTTACATTCATCATACCAAAGGCAGGCAACTATGTCCACTTATCCCCTCTTTAGCTGAATAGTTGTTTTAGTGCTAATCGCCTCCAAAGGTCCAGGTTAGATCCTAATCACATGTGTTTATCTATTTTCCAAATTCCGGATCCCGTCAGAGGGTCAGAATGGCAAGATAGTCATTTAAAAAAAAACATAACTTACCAGTCTGATGATCTCATATTGGGATCCTGCCGACAACGCCATTTGATGAAGAGAAAGTTCTCTCACGGACACGTCGTACAGCGAAATATTTGATTTAATCTTAAGGCATGATCATGGGAAAAGTACTGGCAGCAAAGTTTACCGAGAACACATTCGACGAGACAATAGATTCACAAGATTCTTATAGGGAACATTAACATTGTGGGAAGGGAGTGGGAGTGACCTTAGGCCAAGTAAATGTGTAATACAATGGGTGGGTATTGGACATGTCTGCAGGTTTGGCTCTAAACGAGTTTACACAACAAAGAAGTCAGTCGATTGGCCTGGTCACAAAACCAGACTGGCTCCAGTGGGAACTTGAATACGAATTAACTTAACCTCTCTCAGTTTAAGAGAGGAAGGGATTTGTTTTAAGTTACAGGGAGAATGTATACAGTTCCTTCTAATGTAATAATTATATAAACAAGGTTAATATAATTTGTATGTGATTGTATATTTATAGTTATGATTGATATTTCCTCAACAACGATGGAACAGCCACTGTGGACACCTATAGGCTTAGAACTTTGACAAAGTGATACACACACACACACACGTGCACACACACACACACACACACACACACACACACACACACACACACACACACACACACACACACACACACACAGATGACCACTCACACATGATATGATCACCTTTGGAAACCGTATGTTTAACCGGACCCATGGGCTCCACAAGCAGCCGATGGAAAAGAGAACGTACACCCAACAATTACCTGTTTTAGTGAGGGGGGGGGGGGGGGGGGGGGAGCAGTTACCTCACACAACGTTTCTGGAGCCTAAAGACGGCGCTTGTGGAGCAGACCCAGAGAGGTTCCCCAGGGCTCCTTGGAAGACTTCATCTCCTCTCCCTCCTTTCCCTCTCCTTCTCTCCTCTCCTCTCTCTCTCTCTCTCCTCTCCTCTGCTCTCTTCCTCTCCTCTCCCTCCAATCTTTTCCTCTACTCTCTTCTCCCTTTCCTCTCCTCTCCTCTCCGTTTCCGTTTCCGGTGTGTGAGTGTGAGCGGCGGTGGTGGGGGTGCGAGTGGCGCGGAGTTTTGAATTGTTTGCTGTCCCTTTTTCACGGTTTTCCCTGGTTTCTCCGTCTGTTCTATGTGCATGATCAGGTAAGATTTATTAATATCTTTACTGTGTTGGCGAGTGATCAGTGGTTGTGTCGGGAGGTTTTCGGGAGGAATGGCGTCCCCCGAGACACCACCTCCGTCTATTCGGCAGGGAGTTAGGATAGTCCCGCCAGATAGTAGCGTTACTGTGGAGGAAGTTCTATTGGCTGTCGGTGAGCAGGTGGATCATGTTTTGCATCGAGAATGAATAAAGCAGTGGTTGTGTTCCTGAAAGAAGAGCCCCTTGTGTATCAGCTGGTAGAGAGTGGCGTGTTTATTAGGGACCTATTCGTGCAGGTCTCCCCGCTGTCGGTTCCCTCCACGCGGATCACCGTGTCCGGTGTTCCGCCGTTTATGCCGAACGAGTTGTTAGAGAACGAGCTCCGTAGGTTGGGCAAGTTTGCCGGTGGATTTAAACCAGTGAGTTTGGGATGTAAGGATCCCAAACTGAAGCACGTACAGTCTCTGAGACGGCAGGTGTTTATGTTCCTGCCCAGATAGCAAGCATACGTTGGCCCTACGTTGGCAAAACGTTGTGAGCCAACGCCGCATATCGTTGGCCTGACGGTGTGAGCCAACGCTGGCCCTACAACATTTTGGCCGCTGGCCTAACGTTGGCACACCGTTGGCATAGCGACGTAACCGCGTCATTTCGGCCGTAGGGCCACCGTTTGACCAACGTGCATTATCCCCAGATGGCCACCGTTGGCTTATAGCCAATAGGCCTATCTCACGAAAATCGGAAATGACGTCACACCGGGTAAACATTCTTCCGGCGTAGTCATTTTTGTATTGCCGTCAATGCAAAAATGGATCGTTTCTTCGCCACTTCCCTGGTGGGTATTCCCAAATTGCGATTCGAAGATGTGCAGAAGATTGTGGAGACACATTCAGCAACACCACAGCCCAGGCTGACAAAGGGGTACAAGTTTTTTGTGGAGGAGTTTGTACACAATTATCAAGGTAAGTTGTCTGAAGGTGTTTTGTTGTTGTCAGTAGGCTACTCAATGGCCGCCTTGCTCATTCATGTTTTGTGATGACAAGCAAACCATATACGATCCATATAAATCGTCAGAAATATTGTCTGTGTGTGAAATGTGTGTAAAATGATCATATTTGTTACGTGTAGACTATAATATTATGAATATAATTAGCCATGGTGGCTATGAAGTCTCCGTGTGTAGCGTTAGCATTTTAGCATTAGTTTAGCCAAGGATAGGTTCAGCTAGTTATTTGCTGACCAGTTTTCTTCCGATCAGCGACATATTATTAACATTATGTATATGCTAAGTGTCAAATATAGTTGATGGAAAGGTGGTAGTGAGAGGTAGATGCAACCGCTCGATGAGGAGCCCCACATACTACAGGTTTCTGCTGAGTTAGGGCCCGTTGGCCCAAGTCTGTTAGTTTTGATAGTCTGTCTGGACTAACAACTGCAGTTGCAGTTTTCCTCTTCTTCTGAAGTTCAGATCATTTTCATTGTTCTTTCTTACAAACAGTAGCGTGCTTAAGACTTGGCCCACCTAGCTTGCTGCAATGTTGTGGCTGTACAGAGTAGACCTATGTATTTTTCTTCCTCTTCATTAAGGCACAAGCCGTAAATAAAGGAAATGTGTTGAGTGCATTAAAAGGACAAACATCTGGGCTAGTTCATGTTATAACATTGCTAAAACAACAGATGTAATGGTGGCCCAAGAGTTTTGCACGGAACTGTACATGGCTTTTCTGCGGTTGCAGGCTCCTTGCCAGTTTCCAATGGCCTTATATCAAGGTCCTACCTACTAAGTTCAGTAACTCAATTCTTATGGTGTTCACAGATCACCCTGGAGGTTGTTGGACAACTGGGTCTCTCAGAGCTGTAGCTGTACTGCGGGCAAAGGCTTCTGTAGCCATATAACCGCTCTGCTGTTCCAGACAGCGCATTATGTGCAGCTGGGCCTTGATGTGGTTCCACCTTCCCTGGCCTGTACCAGTCAACCACAGATGTGGCATCGACCTCGAACCCACGTGTGCTGTTGTGTCCTCTGTTCAAATCATACACTTCAGTATTTGTCTAGAGTATATGAGCATTTCCTGTATTGTTGTTCGCCTCAGGGAATCCATCCAGAGGCTGTGAGTGACCTGGTGGTGAAGAAACCCAAGTCGGTGGGGAAGACTGGAGTCAAGTCCACACTCTACAGAGCGTATGCTGGTAAGACATTTGTTTTGCAATTTGCACTCTGTTAAACTTGCTCATTATGAAAAGATGCATATTAGAATACATCTGTTATCACTACAATATAAAAAAAAAGTCACATTTTTATTTGACGTTTCGCCCTTTGATGTCCCACATCCTAGAGGGAATATCCAGCTTGGAGTTGGTACCATCTCAGCTGTGCTGACCTGGAAGATGTCAGCAATGACCTGTTCTTTAAGGCCAGTTGCTACTCTACAACAGTAGATGAAAAACTCATCAATGACTGGAATCTTCCTTGAAGGGCGTGGTGTTGGAATCGCCTCTTGTCCAATCCTCTGTGCTTTGCTCCAATAAAGAATATATTGTGTTGAGGGGCAAAACAGACTCCCAAAACACTTAAAACACTTCTTGAGATGGAAACCGAGTATAATATGTCATGGTCTGATCAGACACACAAAACCTGTTGAGGACAGTTTGTGGCCCCATGGACATTTCTTGCAGCCTTGCCTCCAGCTCAGCAATATACTCCAGGGCATCATCCAGTGCACCTACAAAAAAAGAAGACAAATCAGTCTTCATTACCATTCATTCGTATTCACCCTTTCTTTTTATTGTATTGTTATTCTGTATACTTAAGTTTATTTATATTTCTTCTTATTAAATTTATTTGTACTGTTTTCTGTTTTTCTTTTTTATGTATTAACTATAGGTTGAGTGTACCTAGAGTAAAAACCAAAGTCAAATTCCTCGTTTGTTCGCAAACCTGGCCAATAAAGCTGAATCTGAATTAATATGCAACCCCAGTTTAACAGTAGGCTACGTCTGATGTTGATTGAATGTTTTAACGTTAACCATGCCATGTTTGGCAAAATTATACAATAGCCCAACAAGTGTTGAACACAAATAACAGACATAACAGCTAGTTAGCACACATCTACTTACCGGCAGGGGGGCGTGTCGCGTAGTCATGTTCCCCGGTACCTCTCCGGTCCGTTTGTGTTTTGTCCTCTCCTTCAGCTTTTCGAGCTGACACCCGTTTATACACGGGTGTTTTTTTCGGGGCTGTGGTGTAGCTGTTCCAGTCAAAACGACTAGGAACAGCTCCAGTATTCAGCGTAGCACTCCCGTCGTCATAATCATCCGCTGAGAAATGCCGACTACAGACCAGTGTACTCCCCTTCTGAATTACGAAATTAACTCCTTCATTCCGTCTGATCGCCACTGCTGTATTGGGTATTATTTGGGAAGTCGTGGAAATGTAAATACGGTTGTTTTTGTTTTGAATTGGCGCATAGAGGTACACAACAGAAGCTTTTGTTTTTTGACCGCGCCATTGTCAAATATCATGGACTACGCGACCGGAAGTCACTTTACCCGGTGAAGGCAAAATCGAACGCCGAACCAGGAAGTTGTGAGATAGGCCTATTGCCAACTTATAATTAAGGTAGCCAAATTGTATTAATTTGCCTTTACCAAATAATTTGAATTTCCTTTTAATTAAACCTAGCAACAAGAGTTTTGAGTTCAAAAACCATTCAAACATCATGGAATTAAACCGGAAAGTGTTAACATTTATTAAATACTTATTAAATACTTGTAATGATAATGATAATAATAATAATAATAATAATAATAATAATAATAATAATAATAATAATAATAATAATAATAATAATAATAATAATAAGATAAATTAATTAAAAATGAATTAAAATCCGAGTCGGTGTGCAGTCGTCGTCACTGTCGCTGCTAGTTGTATCATGATCCAGGATGACCGGGGAAGGACTCGGAGGAGGAAGACTGAACTGCTGGGGACCTGGAATGTAGAAGTTCATCGTTAAGCGTACAATTTGGTGACATGGGTAATGTTTGGCTTTCTTGCTTTCTAAATCAAGCTTTTTGTATTAATGCCATTGACTTGAATATTATTCTGTTCAATATCAATGATGAAGCCCTGTGATAGTTTTAGCAGCATTTTCTCTCAACACGTGGCTACTGATTGATGTGCTAACTAGCTTTTTTAATCTCTAGTGCTAGTTAGCTGTTTGCCAAGAGTTAGTGGGAGACTTTCCCACTTCCTTACTAAATTCGTTCAAATTCGCTCATCATCATTGTTCTAAAATTAAAGAAATAGTGTTGAGCAAAGAAGGGAAGTTTGAGGGGAAAATAACATCCCTGAGACCGACGTCGTACAGTAGCCTAGTTATGCTATTTTGCAACCATGCTTTTGGTGATAGCGGGAAAACATGCTTTCTACATTTTATGGTGAAATCCAAACATTACTTACCGATTTTAAGAACTCCGATTAAAGTACCAATTGTAAGTGGAAATGTAAAAAACGTGTGGATAGGATATTGTGCCAATTTGCCGTTTGGGGAGTTTCTTTTTTTTGTCATTACGTTTAGAATTGACTTTATGTCTTGTCTTTCCATAAGATGCAAGGAATATGGCTATATGGGCTTATATTAGAGGGCAAATGTTAAAGAAATACAAGTCATATAGTACATGTACCCACCATTGACTCCAAAATGATACTCTACTACAATTGCCTATTGAACCACACGCTGAAGTCCACCTCTAAAACTTTCACATACATAAGTAGTTTCACCTCCTCTCTTTGTTCTCACATGCCACATGCTCACACCCCACTCAAAATAGTGTTAATTGTACTCTTTGGTCAGTAACATTCTCAGAGTTAAATGTACTTATTGTGTAACCTATTAAGAGCTGTAAAGTTGAAACTGGCCACATTCAGAATTGACACCGATTTTTGACTCTGTTAGAGTAATTTGATTCTCCATGGTGTTGTAAATAGTCTATCTGGATTTATTTACTAGTAAATTACTTAAAGGTGCACTAGGATGGTGGATTTCAGGGTCTGGTTCAACAGAAAATCAAACACCTTGAAGAATAACTTTTAAATTCCATGTTAGGTAAAGCTCCAACTGTAAAAGGTTCAGCACATCCCTCTTGCCCCTCAAACGCTTCAAGAGAAAGCTATGCAAGTCTCATTTCCAGTATTTGATGGTTTGCTGTTCATGCATACCTTCATGCACTCTGCTTTCTCTCCTCTTTCTTCCTCCACTCCGGTCACCGCTGCACTTCAGCCAGCTTTTAATAACTGCCTCGCAGTCGCTGGCCGAAATGTTCTGGCTAGCCGATGCACCTAAACAGAGAAAGTGTATTTATTTAGTTTATTTAACATTGATTTATTGAGGAGGAAAGATCCTTTGAGATTAGTAATCCGTTTTCATGTCCTGGCCAATAATACAATGGTACAAGGTGCATTACAAGTGTTTAATGACAAGATGCATGCAGTACACTCCATGGTTATTCAAAATAAATGAATCCATTTCATAATTCATAGCTCAATGAGTGATTTGTTTACATACCTCTTACTGCATTGCACACCTTGTAGGAGGCAAAAGCCAGCTTCTTCCCTCCTCTGCCAAGCCAGTTGAATTTCAGCGCAAAGTGGTTGGTGAGGATGTGGCGAAGGATTCTTCGAACCGCGTCACCAGGATTGCAGCCCCAAGCGCACTAAGGTGTGCTGCCTGCAAGTAAGAATGGAAAGTAATGTTTTAGAATAACTTATTATGGCTTATAGTCAGCATACCGTTCAAAATGAACATCTTTGGTAATGCGAAAAGTTCATTAAACACCAAACACTGGATACTGTTCTTTTTTCTCAAAGGCTTGATCACGTTTTCCATGCCCAACACCTGCACCTGGAAAGCTGAAGGGTTGTGCACAAGGACTTCATGCACTTTGATCTTTGGTAATGCATTGTAGCAAAGAACTGAAATGTATCAGTATTATAGAAGTCATGACTATACCAGGGCCTTTTCCTGGGATTTCTCCCTCAGAAGATCCTCCACCCTTTGAAGGTCTTCTCACAGTTCATTGGAACTTAAATTCCTCAGATAGAGTGTCTGCTGCTGCTGCTGCTGTAGTTTTTTGCCTAGTAAGGGCCTGGAGGAGGAGGTTGTTCTGCCTCACCAAGGCCTTCAACTCCTCCACAGCACGCAGGAGTGCATGATCCCGTTCTACAGGACAGAAAAACATCATGACTGTCATGTCAAGAGTAAGACCCTTTGCTAAAATTAACAGACTTAAGTTTAAACAGATTTTCAGTATTGCTGTGTAAGGCCAGATGTTTGTGTACCGAATTGACTTTGAATGTTGCCAGAGATCTGGGCAGAGGCCTGTTCAAGAGCAGCTGATGTGTGGGCAGCAACTGTAGGCAAGAAGATGTATATTTATAATCAGAGTAGTCAGTGTATTGAAGTTCATTACATTCAAATTTCCCAGATTCGAGACATTCAAAAAAGATAGTGAGTAGAATAGCAGAATTCAGGTTTGGAATGATGTGTTATACCTTTATGTATGTCCTGCTGTGATGATCTAAAAGCAGGTGGAGAAAAGCAGGGGTTTGTGGAGGGACTCCTTTTTTTTCTTTTTTCTTAGCCCTATACATTGGAACAGTACAAGAGTATGAACAACAACAGTTTTGTAAGACTGCAAACTTGCCAATCACAAAATGTCTTCATGTGAGTGATAATGCATGGCCATCTGTAATCAGACCTTGTATGCTTCTCCCCCTCATCTGCAGGCACAGTTTCTTTCAGCTTTGAAGAAGGGCTGCATTAGAAAAGAAATCACTCAATAAGCATGCATTGTTTTGTGTAGCTGATGGTTTTCATAGTATAGATTACTGCACAGTGCTTACATTCTCCTTCTTTTACCCCCTTCATCATCTGATGTCGGGGTGCTCCTGGTTTGGGCTTTTTTCAGGTTCATACGCGCTGCATCATAATTGGCTGTTGAAGACAACAATGAAGTGAGTAAAGCTTTTAAAGCCTAAGGGGAGAAAAGTGGTACATCCTACTTTTGTCTGTCTCACCAAAGGTTTTCACCACCTCCACAAAAAACTCTCCCCAGGTCTCATCTGGCATAGCGCTTTGGATGACTGCAATTTTCGTCCGCTTGGTGTCTTTATACGGTGGCCAAAAAGACACCTTGCCGTCCAAACTTAGCCACGAGCAAGGCACAACCTCCACCTCGTTTGACTCGGTAAAATGAACTACCGCATACATCTAAACAGAAAATACGTTTTGAAAAAGTTGAACACATTGAATTTAGATAACCGATTTAATTGATTGAAATATGAATCATTTTTAAATTAATTTAGTTGTGGTTGAGTGGAACTGCCACAAGTTTGTTCTTGTATTCTAACGTGACCATCTTAAAGTCAATATCTTTAACGGCAATTGACGTGGTCTCTTCTGCCAGGTTCCCAACCACAGCTGTCCCCAGTGCAGTTGAATCAACAGGGTGGTTGAAAAATGGACGTTGGTCTAAATATTGCCTCGCCACAAAAGACGTACCACCAAGTGTCCTGCTAATTGCCTCTATTTTAAAAGTGGCACCACCACACGAAACTGTGTTGTTCCCATCCTTTGTGGACAGGGTAAATCTATCAGTGGCGTACTGTGTTGTTGAGGGTGAACTTTGGTTATGGGAAGATGGACAGACTGGGTTGATGCTTGATTTTTCCGTTAATCGTTTAACAATTTGTTGTAATGTCTGGTTTGGCTTTCTAATTAGTTTCTTTAATTTATACAAGAAATTTTCGAAGGGAAAGGCTGAAATTTGGGGTAGTGGGCCATATTTTCTAACATCACTTGCCAGGTGGATCAAGTTGTGGACGTTATACACCAGAAAGTCCCCATAGATGGCGTGAAAATTCTGAACGAACACTACCAGATTTTCCGCATAGTCACAATAACGGTGGTGGAGACGGGGGGAACATAAAATTGTTATTGCTACGTGGAGTAAAAGAAAATCTTTGATACATGTGTTTTGGTAGTTTTTTTTTTAATGCAATGGGGCCAGTAGTATAGTAAAAAAGTCCTAAATTAAGTGGCCTTCCACCGATCAACCTCACGGAGGGACCTTCCCTTGCGTCCAAACTCCTTTGGCAGCCTCTTGCCCAATTTGATTAAGTTCTCCGAAATAATGCAGATGGATTGACTCCCAATGCGGGTTGGAAGGGGCCCTCTCTGCCACAGCCAGATCAACTTTCTCATCACTCCTAGGCACACCAGGTGCATAAAGTCCAGCACAAATTGGGTCACCAAGCCTACATCTAGGTGTTGTAATGGACTGTCGCCCTCTTTGTGATGTTCCTGGTTGACTTTTGTGGCAAAATTGTCATCGGTTCTGAGAACCGCATCTGTTTCGGAGTAATTTAGGCGTCGGTTTGCCCATGAGCCCTCTTGCATGCACCTTTCGCAGCCGTAATAGGAATTGTGTGCTTTTATGTTTTTTAGAAATGCCCTTGCCGGTGCATCACAGACAAAACAGGAAATTTCGATTTGAATTTTTTTTGACTGATACTCCAAGCCATCAGATGCAAGCTTCCCCATCTCTGCCACAAAGTCAGAGAGGTACTCGCTTGCATCGGTTGGCTTGGAGTATCCACAATATAAACCAATTAGAAATGGGGATCTAATGGGGTCCTCTTCAATTAGTGCAAGAATTGGCCAAAATTGCTGGCTGCTGCTTTTAAAAAGGGGCAGGCCATCCACATTTATTTGTAGTTTTAGTGTTTGGTTTTTAGCTAAGTCCTGTTCTTGCATTCGGCCCAAGATCCCTTTTGCCACACCAAAATAGTGCATGTTCCCCCCAGCTTTTGGTACTATCTCCGCATAAGTAGGGGTTGACAGGAGAGTGCGGCCGTCTTTTGGCAGTTTGGAATCTGGGAAGTGCTTGCGAAGCACGGAGAGCAGGCTGGAAATGTGGGAAATTGGTGTATTTGTTGTGATTGCCCATTCCTTGAGCTCATGTCTTAAGTCCCTTTGAAAACTGCCCCCCCTCCTCTGAATCTGAGCCACTGCTAGAGCTCGACAAATCATTGAACTCCCAGTCATCCTCGCCAGAGGAGGCGCTCTCCTCTGATGCCATTACCCAATCCACCATCTCCGCTTTCGTCGTCTGTTTTCTATTTCGGTGTAAGCTGGGACACTTGGGCCCAATCTCATTCATTTGCTCTGTCTCAACCCCTACATCTCAACCCTAACCCTCATTGCTCAATCTCATTGCTACCCCTCATTGCTACCCCTTAACGGTCCCCTACCAAATGGGACAACCCTACCCTGTGACGTCATCATGGCCTCCCCGTGCCCCCTAGCAGATAACCAGACCCCTGGTAATGTTACAAGAGACAGACTGGCTGCCATTGTCTCGGGCAACGAGCAAGACCCATTGTAAAGATGTTTAACGTGAAATGGTATTTATATTTTGTAATTGGCATGTTTAAATAAAGTGTTAAAAAAATAATAATACTGTTAAAGGTGGTATTAGCCAGACTGGCCACACTCACACTGGCAGATTTGAGCACGGTTAGGTGCTAAAACGGCCACGGACAGATGGCCTAGTGAGTGCACCCTTAGATAATAATCGGCTAAGAACAAGAACACTTTAGAAGAAACACTTTATTTAAATAAGAAACACTGAACCACACATCTAAAAATACAAACACACGCATCTAAAAATACACACACACGCACACCTAAAAATACACACACACACACACTCT
Source organism: Gadus morhua (assembly GCF_902167405.1). NCBI lineage: Eukaryota > Metazoa > Chordata > Actinopteri > Gadiformes > Gadidae > Gadus > Gadus morhua. The sequence goes on along the minus strand of NC_044048.1, from coordinate 2,577,287 downwards.
CTCTCAGCTTTTGAGAGAATGGTGGAGAATCACATCTTCTCCACCATTCCGCCAACTTTGCCTCGCTCTCCTCATGCCTCGCCTGCCCCTGGCACTCTCCTCTTGGAAGGGGTTGTCTGGGGTGGTGGAAGAGGTGCCTGGGGTGGAGGAGCATGAGGGAGAGGTGGGGGGGGGGGGGGGCTGGTGGCAGTGGACTCAACAAAGTCCTGAAAGAAAACGAATAAGAAGGAAACAGAAATTATATGCCAGAACTGGTTGATATGGCCATATGTTATGTACAATATATAATAGCTATGTACACAATATAGTACTGCCAAAAAATACATTGATTAACCATGTAATATTACTAATATAATATATTAGTATAATAATACGTATAGAATATTACTAATATAATATATATATTAGTATATATAATATCACTTATAGAATATTAATAATTAATAACTAATAATGTTACTAATATTACTTTCTATATTAGCTAAGAGTTTATTGTTTACTGTTTACTGTTTTTTGTTTACTTTTTATAGTTAGTTATTTAAGAGTTTATTGTTTATCTTATATTATAATTATTGTTTACTGTTTACTTTTTATTTTACTTTTTATTGTTATCTTAGAGTGTATTGTTTATCTTATATTGTATATAATTTAATATTGTGTTGTGTTTCTTTCTGTAAACTACTGGACAATCAATTTCCTTGAGGGAGTCATCCCAAAAGGATCAATAAAGCCTAATCTAATCTAATCTAATCTAATCTAATCTAATATATTAGTATAGTAACGTTTATTTTTAACCTGGAGTCACTAGAACATGGAAGATCTGGATATCATACGACATGATATCCAGCCCGGTCGTATGCATCCCGGTCTGCAGCCCGGTCTGCAGCACGGTCTGCAGCCCGGTCGATGGCCGGGCTGCAGAGCCCGTGATCGGGCATGCATCCCGGCCGAGAACCGGGGTCGGGCGGCCTGCGAAAGTCGGCCGGGGACATTCGCGATCTTCCGCGAAAGTTGGCCGGGGACTTCCGAGAGTCCGCGGCCGGGCTTCGAAGCCCGCGGCCTGGGCTGCAGAGTATAATTAATAAATAATTACTAGTTAATTACAGAGAAAATACTTACATTTGTGTTTTTCCAATCCTGTCGCATCTTTTTGTCCATCTTGTCTAGGATATTTCTTGATTTTCCGTTTTCTCGCAAGGTATTGTGTGAGCAAGTCAGAACTGAAGCGCTTTGAGGGTGCCCATCGAAAATCTCAATTTTGAGGGGATGTTAGCCCTCCCCCTTACCCCTTAAAGCTACATTAAAGAGGTATTGGGACATTGCTCCACGGTGCGTGCACGCGCAACAGCGAGGGCTAGGGCTGAGATTTTCTTTGGAGCAAAGGAATGAGATTCACCCTTGGTGGTGTGTCTAATGTGTCTGCGCCAGCGGCCAGGTTAAAGTAAGTGGGCCCGCTAGCATGAAGCGCTGCCAACGCAGCATCCGCTCCTCTTTTAACATGCCTTCGCAGCGACCTCTTTGATAAAATTATTTTACTCTCTGCCATTTTTTGTAATTTTGCTGTCGTAAGAGGAAGGCTATAATTGAATTATTTTGTAGCGGCTAGACGGTAACCCGGCTGGCGGCTAGCTAGCTGGCTAGCTACAGTTGTTGGCGAATTTGTTGACAACATTACGACTAGCGCTAGCAATTTAGCCGGTACTTTGTCAAACGGGTGGGGTTTGCCTTACCTTGGCTAAGTGAACCGGTTTACTTGTTTGTTTTCGTATTGTTTGACGTGTTTACTGGACGATGTGAAGTTGTCTGCATCAAATGTGGTTGTTGGCAGGCAGCTGACGGTTATTTTTTGTTGTTATATGGTCGCGAGCTTTGTTGACGGTTATTTTTTGATGTTATATGGTCGCAAGCTTATTGCTGTTATTGTTGCATATCATATCAGTTTGGACCCGTTTCTCTAAAAAGAAAACATGCTACATCAGGGGTCCTGTACTGATGAAGCAATATTGTAAGCAAAGCAATAAAGTAGTGTTATCAGGGTAGCACCAGTGCTATCTTGTACTCATTTCCCTAATATGTGGTTTATCCCCCCCCCCCGGTTTATCTGTCCCTACTCCCCCAATCCCTTAACCTCCCCATCTACCAATACTTTTCAGTTCCCATCTCTCAGACTTACCTGATCCTCCATCCAAACTCTGATGTTGGAATCCATGCTGTCCAGTCCATGTGAAGAGCACAGGAAGGCTTGTTGCAGCACACTTAATAGTAAGGTGTGTGTGTGTGTGTGTGTGTGTGTGTGTGTGTGTGTGTGTGTGTGTGTGTGTGTGTGTGTGTGTGTGTGTGTGTGTGTGTGTGTGTGTGTGTGTGTGTGTGTGTTAGAGAGAATGATGTGCGCTCCAGGGTTTGACATTAGCTTTTTAGCAACTGTTGTGACTTTTCTTTCCAAAGACTTACCTGTCAAAGTGAACACTGAGACTGAAATTGTTTCTAGCCACAACCAAGTTTTACCAGCGCTTTGCCGGTTGGCAGGTGCCAATGTCAAGCCCTCATGTGCGCCCATGACTGTGTTTGACTGTTGATGAGCATGCATTGATATTAATCTCTCCTTATTCCATGTTGTATACTGTGTCTGTTTTTACTCAGGTAGGGTATCACCATATGTCTGGTTGAGCTCCACAAAAGATCTCGTCTGGCTCAGCTGTTTGAAGCGCATCTACCTAAATGTGTCATTGTAAGGTGGTCTCCCTCTCCCTCCCCACCTCTCTCCCTCCCCACCTCCCTCTCTCCCTCCCCACCTCCCTCTCTCCCTCCCCACCTCCCTCTCTCCCTCCTAGGCACACCAGGTGCAAAGTCCAGCACAAATTGGGTCACCAAGCCTACATCTAGGTGTTGTAATGGACTGTCCGCTTTTAAAGCCTAAGGGGAGAAAAGTGACCTGGGCCCTCTTGCATGCACCTTTCGCAGTCGTAATAGGAATTGTGTGCTTTTATTTTTTTTAGAAATGCCCATGCCTGTGCATCACAGACAAAACAGGAAATTTCGATTTTAATTAGAACAGTAACCCGGCTTGCGGAGGTACCTTCCCTTACACCCAAACTCCTTTTCTGTACATAGTTTCTCATTTATTCATTTTGTCTGTTCAGTCAAATTGCAAAGATTGTATTTATATATTTCATTTCATTTTCATCTGTTGTTTGCACTGACATACACATGACAATTAAAACTCGCGTTGTACTATTTTATACATCAGTGTTTTGCCTTTTTTTCTTGCTAATGAAACATCTTAGCCTGCAGTGAGCAGGGTCGATCAATCGTTGTGTTTCAATGGGGTTCTTTGCTCTTTATTCCACTGTTCCCAACCAGGTCAAATGCAATCTCTCCATATAAGCCATTAACCTCACCATTTAAATCCATACGAAAACACCTGAGATTAATGCTTGGGAGAAAGGGTCCCATTGTGAAGAGGGCCAACAGAGGTGTTTATAATTCTTTTGACAATTATGTATCAATTTGTTAAATTAAAATCGTTAGATTGGTTTTGCAGGTAAGTGAACAGCCTGACTGCTTTGAGCCTTCAAACTTCAGCTACACTGTTGTGATGGTGGTTTCTGTTCTACTGTAGCATACAATAGGCCTACATAAAGAAGGCATTAAAAACAAAGGTGTTGGGGGGGGGGGGGGGGGGGGTTCTTGCATCATGTGTGCTCAACATACAGCATGCTATTGCTGAAATGGCTTTTTTTTTGCTCCATGTTCATTAACTTGCACGTCTGCCTAAATGAAAGGGAAAGGGGAAAATCTTTTTCAGATGAAAATGTATAACATTTCTGAAAAGTAAAAAAAAAAATACAATGGTACAGCTCAAACGGGCAGTCATGGGTAAGCGGTTAGGGTGTCAGACTTGTATCCCAGAGGCATAAATGCAATTTCGTTGTGTGCAGTGTTCACTTGTGTGCTGTGGAGTGCTGTGTCACAATGACAATGGGAGTTGGAGTTTCCCAATGGGCTTTCACACGTTTCACACAAATGTGCTTTTTTTTCTTGGAACTGCTGTACCTATTGGTTCAGGCTGTGTTTACAATCATTGCTTCTGTTACAATATACAGCATTGCCTGCTCTATATTCAACTGAGCCATGGTCAAATTCAACCTCAATCCATCTATCACACATGTAAGCAGCCTGAGAGCTTGTTGGAAAGTGTACCACTGTGTGTGCCTAAAGGTGTTCATAACTGTTTTGCCAGCATAAAGAGTTCAAAGTAGGCTAAAGGAAAAACATGTAGGCCTACCCTACTGTGAGGGTTATAATTCATGCCAATCTGAGGTCAGTTGTTTGACGCCAAAAGCTTGGTGTTGGGCCAGCGATGGACCAACAGTGGGTTGACGTTGGAAGTCCATGGATTAAAAAAAAGGTTCAATTCCACAGTGCTGAGTTAAAATGTTTAGAAAGTGAGCCTGAAAAAAAAATACAAACACACAAATACACAAAAAAAATCCTCTAACTCTTGATTTTTTACGTCGGCTTTCTGACCAAACGCCAACGCTTGCTGCTGCTTGAGGTTGGGCCAACGATGGCCCGAGGGTGGTTTGACGCCAAAGCTTGGTGTTGGGCCAACGATGGCCCGACAATGTTTTGACGTTGGAAGTCAGGGATTAAAAAATACATTCAGACCGACTAAATAGTAAAGGCAAATGTTTAATTCGACAGCGCTGAGTTAAAATGTATAGGAATTGATCAGCCTGTGACTTTTTTTTTTAATCTTCTAACTCGTGATTTTTTACGTCGGCTTTCCAACCATACGCCAACGCTTGCTGCTGCGGAAGCCGAGGTTGGCATGAGGGTGGCCCAACGTTGGAATTCCACCGCCAACCTTTCCAACCAGTCGCCAACCAATGCCGCAGTTGGGCAAACGTGTGCTTGCTATCTGGGTGGACTCGCCGACACAAACACTCGATGTATCGTTCAGAGTGAAGCACGGTGATGGGTTTTATATGGTGTACGCCAGCTCAGGACAGTTCAAATGTTTTGAGTGTGGAGATGTGGGACATAAACGCTTTGCGTGTCCACATAGACAGCAGGGGGCGGCTCGCTCCGCTGATGCGGCGGACGGCTCTGGTCGGTCCGCGGCTGGCGGGTCCGGTGTTGAGTCTGCGGCTGGCGAGTCCGCGGCTGGCGAGTCCGCGGCCGGCGGGTCTGCGGCTGGTGAGTCCGGTGCTGGGTCCGCGGCTGGCGGGTCCAGTGCTGGCGCCGCGGTTGCGGATGCGGGTGCGGATCCCGTTGCTGAGAACGTGGCAGCCGGTGCCACTGGTTCGGTGCCACCGGTGCAATATTTTGAGGATGTTGATTTGGATAGTGAGGAACAGAGCGAGCCTAAGAAACAGCACTCTCCTGTGGCTGCGGAGAACCTGAGCGTTTCTCAGTCTGCAGGCACTGAAGCAGCTTCCACTAGTTGTACAGGCAGAGATCCCACTGTGATCACCAATGAAGGAAAGGGTATGTTAAATAGTCAGGCATCCTGTGAAGGAGAAGACATGTATGACTCGGAGTCAGATACAGTATCTAGCATAGGTGAAGCTTCCAATAGGAACACAGATCTCTATTCTTTGGAGGAAATAAATCAATTTCTGGATGTGACATTTAAGAAGTCTGTTAGACTGAATGAATATTTCAGTGACACCGAAAAGTTCATCAGATCGGTTGATGTACTGAAAAGATTGGTCGGTTTTGACCTCTTGGATGAAAAGAAACGCTTTCGCCTCAAAAAGCATATTACAATTCTGAGGAAAGCGAAAAAAGGTAAAACTGCTAAGACTAAAAAGTAATATGATCATGTACCACACAGTGTTTTTCCTCTTTTATTGTTCCTTGCCTTTTTCATTGTATCTGTTTCTCTTCTCTGACCTCTATGCAGAGCCTTAAAATAGGGTCTTTGAACATCAATGGTGGAGGGAGAGACAGACACAAAAGGGCATTAATCTCTGAAGTCGCCACTCAAAAAAGGGTTGATGTGCTGTTTTTGCAGGAGACGCATACTAATCAAGCAGACGAGATAGATTGGGGTTTATGGTGGGAGGGTTCATGTACCCTTAGTCATGGCACCAACCTTAGTGCAGGGGTAGCTGTTCTGTTCAGAAAAGATGCCAATGTAAAGGTTCTATCTTCTACTGAAGTGGTGAAGGGCAGGCTTTTGATAGTCAGGGCAGAAATAGAGGGCTCTGTGTTCTGCTTTGCTAACATTTATGCCCCAAATCGAGGAATAGAAAGAGTGGGTTTTTTCGCCCTGCTGGAAAGTGAGGTGGGGAATTACCAGCATGATCATTTCATCTTTGGCGGGGATTTTAATTGCACCCTGGACTTTACTATAGACAGGACAAGTGAAGAACCCCACCCACAGTCATCCCAGAGCCTTAGCGGTGTCATCGCACACCTGGATCTGTTGGACACATGGAGGTTAAAACATCCGCAATCCAGACAATACACTTGGGTGAGGGTCCGCAATAACAGGGTGAGTGCAGCTAGACTAGATAGGATTTACATTTTCAAAAGTCTCAGCTCTAGATTAATCCAAAGTCACATAAGTCCAGTTGGCTTTACTGACCATCACTATGTCAGCGTAGATTTGGTCATTTCGCCAGGTGAAAGGGTGCGGTCCTACTGGTCTTTTAACAGTAGACTTCTGCAGGACCGTACTTTCTGCAAAAGCTTTGAGGTTTTTTGGCAGCAGTGGAAATCTAGGAAAGCAGATTTTGTTTCTTTGAAGCTGTGGTGGGATGTTGGTAAGGCCCAAATTTGTGTTTTTTGCCAGCACTATACCTCCCACTCGACTGCTAGGATAAAGGCAGCAATTCAGGAGCTTGAAGTCAGTATTAGGAACATTGAAGAGGGGTCACATAGGGTTTTGGATCCCACCACGGGTCATCGGTTGCAGGAGAAGAGATTGGAGTTGAGCTCCCTCCTGCAGGAGAGAGTGAAGGGAGCTCTTGTCAGGTCTCGCTTCCTCCAGCTAAAGGATATGGATGGCCCAAGCTCTTTCTTTTTTAATCTGGAGAGATCGGTGGCACAGAGGAAGCAGATGACCTGCCTTAAGCTTCCTGGAGGCAGAGTGACTACCAGTCCGGGTGAGATGAGGGCCCATGCGATGGATTTCTACCTGACCTCTTTGGGGCAGAACAGTGCAGAATGAAGTGCCGTGAGGAACTCCTGGAGGGGCTTCCTCAGCTCGTCCCGGGAGAGAAAGCTGCTCTGGACTCTGAGCTGACTCTGGACGAGTTGACAGCTGCCGTCAATCAGATGGCATCAGGACGGGCACCAGGGATTGATGGTCTCTCCACTGACTTTTACAAGCGGTTCTGGAATATCCTTGGACATGATTTACATGGGGTTTTATTGGAGTGTTTCAGAACAGGATCGCTTCCTGTCTCGTGTCAGCGAGCCGTGCTTTCCCTGCTTCCCAAGAAAGGAGACCTGGCCTTACTTAAGAACTGGAGGCCGGTTGCTCTCCTTTGCACGGACTATAAGGTGCTCTCCAGAGCCCTATCCAACAGACTTAAGGTCATCCTGGGAATACTTGTACATACAGACAGTTATTGTGTGCCTGATAGGAAAATTATGGACAACATTTTCCTTATTCGAGTTGTTATTGATGTGTGTAGATCCCATAATGTAGATTTTGGTATTGTTTCTCTGGACCAGGAGAAGGCTTTCGATAGGGTGGATCCCTCTTATTTGTTTTCTGCACTTAAGGCTTTTGGTATAGGTGATGGTTTTCTGGCCTGGATTGGTTTATTGTATAGTGGTGCTCAATGTATGGTAAGGATGGGGGCAGGGCTGAGTCGGCCAATCCCTGTTCAGCGAGGGATAAGACAGGGTTGTCCTATCTCCGGTCAATTATATAGCCTAGCTATTGAGCTCTTGCTGTGCATGTTGAGAGGTCGGCTCAGTGGTCTCTCACTGCCGGGGTCCTATAATCTTCCACTTACTGTTTCTGCGTATGCAGACGATGTTAATATTTTTGTCTCCAGCCAGGGGGATGTTCAATGTTTGCAGGATACCCTGTCCCTGTATGAAAAGGCCTCATCTGCTCGGGTGAACTGGGCAAAGAGTGAAGCCTTATTGGTGGGACAGTGGAGGGTTCAGGCAGTGCCCAGTCTGCCTGGAGGTCTTGAGTGGGGGAAGGAAGGCCTGAAAGTGTTGGGAGTATTTTTGGGCACTGAGGGGTTTCAAAACAAGAACTGGGAGGGAGTAAAGGAGAAAGTGGGCGCTCGGTTGTCTAGATGGAAATGGGTGCTACCCCAGCTGTCGTATCGGGGAAGAGTTCTGGTGGCCAATAACCTGGTCGCATCGACTCTTTGGCATAGGCTGATTGCTCTGACGCCACCGAGAGGCCTGATGGAGGACGTTCAGCGAGTCATCCTGGACTTTTTCTGGTCTGGCCGGCACTGGGTCCGGGCAGCAGCACTCTACCTGCCTGTGGCTGAAGGGGGGCAGGGACTGATTAACTGATCCATGCAAAAATTGCCTCTTTTAGACTTCAGACTGCACAAAGGCTGCTGTATAATTGCGGCCCAAGCTGGTTTGACGTAGCTCGATTGCTGCTGAAGAGAGCTGGGCGATTGGGCTACGATAAACAGCTTTTCCTTCTACAGCTTGAGGATGTGGACTTAACTGGACTGACACCTTTCTACAGCTCGGTATTGCAGGCATGGCAGATTTTTAAGGTTGCACGTGCCACAAATGAGACTCCGGGCATGTGGTTGTTTGAGGAACCTTTGTTTTATAATGACCTCATAAGGACTCAAACAGTGCAATCTGCCAGCCTGGGAGCCTGTCTTAGAGAGGCTAGCTGCACCAAGCTGGGCCATCTGATGACGATGACGGCAACATCTGTGGACGCCTTGAAAGAGAGAAGTAACATCACCTCCATCAGGTTGATCAGCAGAGTGGTGGAGGAAGTCTGTGCTGCCCTGCAACAACCTCTGAGAGAATTTGCAAAAAACCACACTTTGTGTGGCCAGTGGAGCGAAGAGGGAGAGTACAGTTTCCCCGCTCTGTATATCACCCCAGTTGTGGGGGAGTGGCAGGAGGGAGGAGGTCAGCTGCTGTCTCTCACAACCCCACACCTGGAGACTTTTCAGGCTGCAGGGAAGAAGGATTTGTACCAAATCTGCTCCAAGGTTTTGAACCTGCGCTCTTTGGCAGGCTTGCAGGAGTCGAGGTGGACAGATTATTTTGGTCCAGACGTTTCCCCGAAAGGCAGCTGGCAGTCTTTGTACAAGCTGCCCGTTAAAAAACGGACAGCAGACCTCCAGTGGAGGATTGTACATGGAGCAATAGCTACCAACAGGTACAGAGCGCACCTGGATCCAGAGCAGGGGGTGGAGTTTATTTTCTGCTCTCAGATTGAGACCCTGGGGCATTTATTCGTTCAGTGTCCTCGGCTGACAGTATTGTTTGAGCTTTTAAAAAAGTGGTTTCAGGGTCTAGGGGAGAATTTTTCTTTCGATTTGGTTATTTTTGGCCCAAAGTACTGTGCTCAGAAGAAGAATGTACACACATTGGTGAACTTTTTATCGGGTTCTGCCAAGTTGGCCATCTGGCTAACACGCAGGAACCGGGTTCAGACGCCGGTAGTGTGGAGCCGGTGCTGGTTCTGAAGGGCCTGCTGAAGGCCCGACTGAGGGTGGAACATGCCTATTATCAAATGATGGACGATATGCAGGGCTTCAGTCACCATATGGGCTGTTGGAGGGGTTTTATGCTCTGTGGGGGGTGAAGGAGAGCTGAATGTAAGCTTCTGATTAGAGAAACACGTTTTCTGTTTGTTGTATTTTAGGGATGTTTCTGTTTTGTTTTTGTTTTGTTTGTTTTTTTGCATTGCTGAAGTGATGATGTGACAGTGATCTGTTTTTCTCCTTGCAGTTGTGCAATAAAGGGATTTTAAAAACCAAACCTCTCCTCTCTTCTCAGACCTGCTCTCCCTCTCCTCTCCTCTCCCTCCCCTCACCTCTCCTCTCCCTCTCCCCTCCTCTCCCTCTCCTCTCCTCTCTACTCCCTCTCCTCCCCTCTTCTCTCCTCTCTTCTCCCTCTGCTCTCCCTCTCCGCTCCTCTCCTCTCCTCTCCCTCTCTTCTCCCCCTGCTCTCCCTCTAAATCCCTCTCCTCCTTCACACCTCCGACCGGTCAGCAGCAAACCTGGACAAACCTGGACCAAGCCACAGATCTCATTCTTTCACCAAGCTAGCCCCTGTTGGGCAGCAGCAGCTGACCTTCGTCAGCTCTGTGTTTGACCTCTGTCAGCTCTGTGTTTGACCTCCGTCAGCTCTGTCTTTGACCTCGGTCAGCTCTGTGTTTGACCTCGGTCAGCTCTGTGTTTGACCTCCGTCAGATCTGTGTTTGACCTCCGTCAGCTCTGTGTTTGACCTCCGTCAGCTCTCTGTTTGACCTCCGTCAGCTCTGTGCTTGACCTCTGTCAGCTCTCTGTTTGACCTCCGTCAGCTCTGTGCTTGACCTCCATCAGCTCTCTGTTTGACCTCCGTCAGCTCTGTGCTTGACCTCCGTCAGCTCTCTGTTTGACCTCCGTCAGCTCTGTGTTAGACCTCTGTCAGCTCTGTGCTTGACGTCTAATAATATGTCCTCCTTGCGCTGCCTAGTCCTAGTCCAAAATACTTCATATGTTCAGCAGTTTTGTTACGTTACGCGTTTTGAGTTTTTATTAGGCATTTTAGAGCCCCCTGCAGGCCATTACTTGTATACAGTCCTTTTGTAGTTTCGTAATATGTGTTCATTCTCATTGGCTGATAAGAGTCACATTCTGTTAGTCACGTGATCGGTCATTATTTTGGCAAACATTTTGATCTGTCATTTGAGCCAGAGATCCACACGGTGAAACATCTCTTTTTTTTATCTCACGTCCTTTAAGGTACGGCCACACCAACCGTGTTACTCGCGTTAGGGGCGTCGAAAATCGGCATTTTTGCATAGGGAACCATTGGTCTAGGCGCGTTGACGCGTTACACGCGTTGAAGCGTTGCGTTAGGGGCAGCCTTGGAGAAGCTTTGTTTGTAAGTAACTTAATTCATCCATGTCTTATGTAATTATTTACGTTCATATTTCATTGTATTTCACAACTTTATAAGTACATTTTTATAACCAATTTGCATATTGGTTCATTTTCAGTTTCACACTTTTAAACCTGCAACAACTATCAATAAATGGACATACAAGTGGATGTTGACAACATCCTTTACGGACTTTCATCATTGATCCTGTCTTCAAGTTTTGTGGGGAAAAGTGTTTAGCTGCCTGGTGATGTGTGCATCGCTACGCACTCAGGTGCCAGAACAAGTTATGTTAAATACGGATTATTTTGACTCAATAAAAATGACTCTAACCCTTGTATTAGTGTAGTAAGTTAGTGTTTCAGTTTAATCTGACCAATGCCTTCCCTTACCTAAAGTAATGTTAATTTCCTTGGTCAAAGAATAATCTTTACTGGACAGTCTCTACTTTACCGTCTCTACTTCACAGTCCTTCATCATAGCATTCATAACAATGGTCTGCCTGTGTTGACAGACAGGGAAAAAACATGATTCACCCCTTTAAGCCCGCTGGGAAAGCCACCGACTTTTAAATAGTGCTCTGATGGTGTGGTGTTGGCAGTGATATATATATATATATATATTATGTACATCTGTGGACAGAGAGTTATTTTAGCTCGAGCCGCAGGGCTAGAGGATGGAAACAGACTTCCATACATATAGAGCTTAGAGTTTGCTTGTTAATTTGCTCTGAACAATCTGAGAACCCAGTGTACTCCAGAATCGGCCAACGATGTTTATGATCTCACCTCGAACCTGGGGTTTACAGTTTTCCTCAATCGTTTAAAAACGTTTCCCGACACTATAGCTCAATTTCTCAAAACTCTAAACACAAAACTGAAATAAGATTTTTTTCAAAAAAGAATTCCACCAAAACGATAAACACAGCTATCATATAAATATATCTTAGGGAGCATCAGTTAAACACTGGTGTGATACATTTAAAACACTTCGATCAAAATGCCGTTTACATATGTTTTGGCTTCATGAGGCCATGTTTCATATTCAAATGTCTAAAGTTGTTTAGAAATAGCTTCCTCTTTTAAAGTTGCAATTAGGTGGTACATACAGTATAAAGACTGTTGCCATATTGTAATACAATACTGTGAATATATCATATAAATATTGCATCAACACAATCATATAAGAATAGGATACAATCCATATTTCTCCATCCAATGAGCTCCAATGGGCTAAACTGACAATCCCAGATTCTCAGAGTCATACTGTACACCTATAGTTGATATTGCAACATTTTTGGAGTTCCGAGAATACACCAATGTTACCTATTTTGGAAAAACACACAGTACAGTAATTGCACTGATAAGTAAAATGAAAAACACTAGTAAAATAAAACACCCTGAGTAAATGTTCTTTCGGGGGATGAAATGATGAAATCGGTGCACAAGTACAAAAAGGTAAGAAAGCAAATAATTATTTGCTAGTCTATTACAGTAACATGTTCAGCTGAAATTACTACAAAAAAAACTTTTTGTAGCCCAACAAAAAATACAAATAAGAATATAAATGAGGTGAAACATGTTTCACCTCATATAAGTCTCATGTAAATCAGTCTGTATCCCACCTCCGATCCTGATCAGGCAAGAGGAGCTCATCTACAACACAGCAGAGCTCACCTTAGGCCTCTTTTATGCTCTCACACATGATTAAAGTGTTTTGCCAGTTGAGTTTGAACAGGTGAGAAGTGAGCGAGACCAATTGGTAATTGGGTGTGGCGTTTTGAAGGCCAGTGTTTTGAAGGTGAACCAAGTGTGCTAAATGATGAGAGTTGTGCTTAGAGTTTTGCAAACAATGGAATGTGCTTACCCTAACCCTAACCCTAACCCTGACCCTGTCCCTGACCCTGACCCTAACCTTAATCCTGACCCTAACGCTGACCCTGACCCTAACACCTCGTTTCCATATGCGTACATTCTCTTATGCGATCCAACCGTCTCCGACCGAAAGTCCATTCATTCCTATGTGATTCTCCGTAATGTCAGTTTTTCCTCAGAGACTCCTCCCCTCCGTAAAATTTCTGTCGGTATGTCCGTAATATACGTTCAAAAAATGTAACTTTCGCCGTCGTTTTACGGAGATACCGTATGAAGGTTTTAATGTTTTTCACAAAACATGTAAGTACCTGGCAGGCCAAACTCCTCGCCGATCTCTTTCCAAGTCTGGTTCGTTTTGTTTTTATCTCTGTATATGTCGATCCTCATGTTCCAAAGTACCGGTCTCCTAAAAACGGCCATTATCATACGTTCCCCCATCTTTTTGGCTGCCCATAAATAAATTCATGTCCGTACGTAAAACACTAGCGACCACTTCCGTAAATTTACGGAAGCACGGATACGAAAAACATACGTATGTGGAAACGAGGCGTAAGCTTTTCATTCATATCCATCATGAACTCCAAACTCAAACTAAGTACAACACATCGTTGCATGTGTAAGATAGAAATGCTAATGTCATTAATATAGGACAAAGAAAAACAGAAAACTAAAGTTGGTTCGAAGTGAGTGTAATCTGAATGTCAAATTAAAAGATGTTGTGTCACACTTTACAATAAGGGTACACAGACACGAACACCATTAGTTAACTGTTATTTAACTGTTCGTTCATGCTTATTTCTGCATTACCTAATGTTAATGAATGGTTCATTAGTGTACCTTTATTGTAACATGTTACCAAAGGCTGTCTCAATGTAGGGGAAGAAGAGCCAGAACGTGTGCGTGGTATTTGAGAGCCAGCCAGGCAGCCCGGACTGGACAGGGAGAGGAAGAAAACGGAGCCAGTGGTGAGGGGCCCTTTGGCTGGGGCTCCTCAAAGTCAGAGGCTGTTTACCAATGTCAAGGAAGCATGCTCAACGGCCGCCCTTTTAAGGACGCTACGTCATAGAACGCCGACAAGCACTGTTCCAATGTTGAGGACACTCGAAAGCCGCGCCATTTTTGCGTCCTTTGTTTTTGAGAATTCTGAGATTTTTCAAGGATGCATCGCTGCATCCTAGACGAGCCAAAACTAGCGCAGTACACGTTCAAATGAAGTGAAGTTATATTAGTTTTCAGAAAAATTTTGTGCCGTATTGCTTTTTATAGATTCATCATGTTAATGCAAATAATCAAGCCTAAAGACCTGTGCCACTTTTCAAACGTTTTTGCAACTTAATGATACGTTGCTATATTTTGCATGGACGTAGCTGGTGTTAATCACCACTGTCACCAATGTCAATTTACTCACTCACAAGATTACATTATTTATGTATACCTATTTATGTTCGTGTTGAATCGTTTTTTTTAGGAGGCTTTTGCGCCGGGTGGCGCGCAAAAATTTGTTTACCGGTGGAAGGGATAGTGCCACTATCCAATGTTGTAAAATTAATGCACAACCGATCATTTGCAATGTTTGTAATTTTTAATGAACGTATATAATTGTATTTTATATGATATACTTATGTGTTCAAACCACTGGTAGATTGTAGGCATATATGAATGAATGAATCAGATCAGTTAAATAATATATCCAAATAAATACATGTTTATCATCTCTTTCTTTGTCTTCCCCCCCCTGCATAATAGTAATCAAACGTACTGTAAATGTGATGCATGAATTAAGTTCTCAGACCATTTCACTTAGTTTTATAAAAATTGAATGGATATTCCTTTTAATAAAGACGATTCTATCAACCGCAACAAAGCTTTTGTGACTTCCCCAAAGAGGCTCCATGCGAAGGAGACATGACCGCATTCATAACAGACAAAAGTCAAATAAATATCGATCAGCTTGATTGCTGCCATGTTTTATTCATAAGCACACAGGTGTTTACAAGCGGACACGCAGTATTAAAAAACGGAAGCGGAAGCGCTTCCACACTACCAAGTCGTTCCAAAGTCTGAACGTTACAAACGCTAGGAAGCACTCTAGGTAGCACTCTAGTCTCATCTCCATAGGACGCGACTAGCAAGGACGCGTCCTAGCAAGGCTGCAGCCTTCACTTTGGGAAACAGCCAGAGAGTCTCCCCCTATGCACATAAACAAGGCTCCTCTGGGCTCTCAGCCCCACGGAAGGCCTCCTCCGTCGATATGAGCAGGAGGACATGTGAGTGCGGAAAAAAGGGGGAAAACATTTTGTCAATTTGGCTCCGCTTGCTGCAGCTGAGATGAAAGCGGCGGTGGGATTTATGGATGCCGGGGCTCCAGGGGGACATGTGCAGCATGGGGGATGTGTTTCACAGTGAGATGAATACTTAAGGAGGGGGTTAGGAGCCAGGGTTACCTTGGCCCACAGACACACGAGGAAGAGCTGTGAAGCACAGGAATGGCATGCTCTCTGATACAGCAGACACTTATTTTACATGCACTGGACATAAGGAGCAATGTGTGCAAACAGCAATCGATTCATTGAGTTGTATTTGCTTGATTTATCTCTTTCTTGACATACATTTTCTAAAAAGATAAACAAACATGCATTTTGAAGAGAATCACTTAAATATAATGATCAATGTTTTGTACTTATGTTTCCTTTACTTCTGTTTTGAGTTTTATATTAGAATTCAAACTTTTGATGTGTTGATCGGGATGAATTGGAGAGCGAGGAGGAGAGAGTGAGGAGGAGAGAATGAGGAGGAGAGAGCGAGGAGGAGAGAACAAGAAGGAGAAGCGAGGAGGAGAGAATGAGGACGAGTGAGCGAGGAGGAGAGAGCGAGGAGGAGAGAAGGAGAGGGAGAGAGCGAGGTGGGGAGAAGGAATGGGAGAGAACAAGGAGGAGAGAGAGAGGAGGAGGAAACAAAAAGGAGAGAATAAAGAGGAGAGAACGAGCAGGAGAGAAGGAGGAGGGATTGAGCGAGGAGGAGAGAAGAAGAGGGAGAGAGCGAGGAGGAGAGAGCGAGGAGAAGAGAACGAGGAGGAGAGATGGCATTGATATGTAGAGTTTAATGTATTCAATTTTAGAGTAAATCTCTGAATATCATACAGGATATAGTGATTCCTGAAGCAGACATAAATGTTTTTTTCGTGCACACGAACTCACACACTAACACGCAAACACACACACAGACACAGCCTACAGTCTACGGGTATGCTATTATGAACGAGTGAATTGTACGAAGAGTAGCACAGTCCAAACACTCTTTTCTGACTTTCTGTAGGGTACAGCTTCCTAAGAAAAGTTATTGAAGGCCTCTAGAAATTCAGCAGTCAGAATAGCAAATGGAAAAATAAGCAACTGGGAAAGAGGGATGGAAGAATCCCCTTGTTTAAGGATTGATACGATCAGTTCTTAAAGGTCCCATGGCATGATAATGTATCTTTATGAGGTTAGGGTTAACATTACTAACATTAATATGAGTTCCCCTATCATGCCAATGGTCCCCCAGTATCTAGAAATGGCGTTAGGTGTAAAACGAGCACTAGGTATCGTGCTCTGCCTTTGATAAAACAAAGCTCAGACTCGCGATTTGGAATTTTCCACGTATGTAGTCATACGGGGACATGTTACTATGAAGGTATTATTGTAGCAAAAGTCTTTAGCACCTGTAACTGCAGATTTTGTATGCGCTAACTAAAGTCACAAATGTGTAACAGTAAATTTGAAGTCCTAAATATTTATTTTGCATGTGTACTTTAAAGTCACAAATGCAGTGCTCTAAGTGGGCCGGTACTCACCGGTACGCAGTACCGGCACTTCTACATTTTGCCCTTAGGCGTACCGGCACTTTTTCTTGCGTACCGGCACTTGTCACAGGCTGATGAGGAATTGATAGTCCGATCATAGACAATCGAACCAGAGAATCTGTCATCACATAGTTCTAACCCTAACCCTAACCCATTAAAATGTACAGGGTTTTTCTTGTCACTCTGTTTAAGTGCGTTTGCAGAGTTGGGTAAATAGCCGGTGGCTCTACTACAATTTGTTGAAAGGGCTATAGCGTCAGCTAGCGTAGCGGTCAGAGTCACGCCTCGTGCCCACTGCACCGTCAGTCAAAGGACTCAGAAGGCGTGGCTGACGGATGGGGGAGGTTTTCAGGGTCGTCAGAGCCCGAGTAGTGTCACAGTGCTTAAATTTGCATACGTGTTCTGATTGGATAACGGATCCGTCGCTGCCGAAAAAGTTGAAAAATTTTCAACTTTTTGACGGAGCCTTCAGCGCACGGATCCACAATGCATTGCGCGTCCGTCCCCATTCAAAGTCATTGGGGATCAGTCAACAGACGGAGGTAGTGGGCATGAGGCGTCAGCCATGCTCCGGCAATATACTAAAGTGTGACGTCACGTTTCCATAGCAACTGGTTCTACACAAACCAAATGAACAAGGGGAAATCCTATCCTATGCCACACAAACCTTTTAAAATGTATAATCGTGTGGAATAGGATGCTTGCCCCGGCACGTTAGCCTATCATAGCAAGGTGATGATAGGATTTTACAATCCTATCCTGTGCATCACAACTTCAAAGAGTCATGCACTTTACACTTTTGCTACAATCATTGCAGCGCAGTTGGTGCAAAACACATTCACACAACCGTGTTTCATAATCTTGAACATGCACAAAATTTGTGCATTGGTAAACCCAAATGTGAACAAATGCATCAGAAGTTGCACATCTGTGAAATGTTTCCTCACAAATTAAATTAGATAGATCGCTATGCTCAATGAGCATTTTAATGAGCGAGCACAAGTCCATCGATACAACTGCTCGAATCTGCTGCTACGAGTCTCAGCTGTTGTTTTTCTTGCAGATACTTTTGCAACACGTCTGTGTGGTACAAGTGTAGCAAAGTTATTCGTATCCGTATGAAGCAGAGCATCCGTGGGCGGGACAAAATTGCAGCATTAACCAATGAAAGTCGCCGGCAGGGGGTGCATTTTTCAAACTACACTGGGACCATCCAAGCAAACTCTTACTTTCTGGAGTCTTGAAAGTAGACAAGAGGGCATCCTACACGACGGAGTTGGGTATCTTACATTATGTCAAATGAAATTACTTAGTTCAACTGAATTCCCCCCAAACTAATGCATTAACATGCCGAAAATGTCCTTCAATGTATTTTAATGGTCTGCTTGGATGGTCCCAGTGTAGTTTGAAAAATGCACCCCCTGCCGGAGTCTTTCATTGGTTACTGCTGCAATTCTGTCCCGCCCACGGACGCTCTGCCTCACACGGATACAAATCACTTTTGCTACAAATGTACCACCTAGGCGTGTTTATCAAAACTACCTGCAAAAAAAAAATCCACAGCTGAGACTTGCAGGAGCAGATTCAAGCAGTTGTAACGATGGACTTGTGCTCGCTCATTAAAATGCTGAATCAATATAGCGTTCTATATCATTTTATTTGCGAGGACATTTTTCACAGATGTGCTCTGATGCATAAATTCACATTTGGGTTTACGAATGGACACATTTTGGGCATGTTCTCAGATTATGAAACACGGGTGTGCGAATGTGTTTTGCACCAACTGCGCTGCAATGATTGCAGCAAAAGTGTCAATTGCATGACTCTTTGAAATTGTGATGCACAGGATAGGATTTGTGCACCGTTAACACAGACTTGTGAACTCGTAGACCCCATTTAGTGTTTACAATGGTAGAAAAAATATTTACGACTTAAAATGTACTGTTACACATTTGTGACTTTAGAGTACACATGCTTAATAAATATTAACAACTTCAAAATTACTGTTAGACATTTGTGACTTTAGTGTACGCATACAAAATCTGCAGTTACAGGTGCTAAAGACTTTTTCTCTGCTTTCCCTGCCCAGAGAATTTGGCCCGCCAATGAGACAATGAGCTACGACCTTGCGGGCGCCACGTGTGCGTGTGTGTGAATACAATCTCTGTATCTCTAACCGTTCGATAACCGTTCTGCTGTTAGTGTTATGGCGCATAACACGCAGCATAAGGTAAGGTAAAGCTCCCATTTGGTGAAAAGACAAGACTGCGTCAGGTTCTCTGACGTCTCTGGTACTTCCACAACGAGACTTGTAGTGGGGGTTATCTCGGCCATGGTTTAGAAGGAATTGGGGGGAAAGGAACTTTGGCTTTGTCTCCCTGAAGTCAAGATTGAACCTCAACATGGAGGAGAAAGGGATTGTTGCCCGCGATTTTTTGCCGGGATTGTCTCCCGCCTAGGGGTGCAACGGATCAAAAAACTCACGGTTCGGATCGTTCCTCGGATCAGAGTCACGGATCGGATCATTTTTCGGATCAGCAAAAAAAAAAAAAAATAGCGTTTGTGATGCTTTAGCCCGGTATGATTGTGGAGGAAGGGGCTGCTTAAATGCCGCGGTGATGAGCGGTTGTTGAGCCGCTTTCGGTTTCACTCCTGTCAGTGAAACACCGGGGTGATGTCGCTGTAAATGCGTGGCCATGCTCTGTGTTTTCCTTTATGTTAGCAATCGCTATGTCAGCTACGTGTTACGTCTGTGTGGTAACCTAGGCGACAGGTTTGTGTGGCAGCGCGAGTATATGGAAACAGACGTAGCACTGGAAGCAGCAGTTATCGCGTTACAGTAGTCACCGAAGTCTAGCCTACTTTTATTTTCCATGCCCACTGTTCTTCATGTTGTACGCTGAGGACAATAAATCACAACGACCCATAGGACTGTTTGCTTATTGAAAAGGGAACTGTTGCAGACTTTTACCCAGAGCGTGTTAGCTCTGTCCCTGGAACTAGCAGGAATGGTTACGGCTGTGTGTGGACTGAACATGCGCACAATTTTTTTTTTTCATAAATCAATCCGCGGATCATGCGTGTGCCGAACCGAAATAGATGATCCGAACGGATCACGGATCAATGATGATCCGTTGCACCCCTACTCCCGCCTGAGCTCCGCTGCCGGGCTGCGGCGGTGGTGCCCCGAGGCGGTGGTGCCCCGAGGTGGTGGTGCCCTGAGGCGGTGGTGCCCCGAGGTGGTGGTGCCCTGAGGTGGTGGTGCCCTGAGGTGGTGATGCTCCAGCAGCGGGGCACCGGCAGCGGGTCACCGGCAGCAGGGCTCCGACAGGAGACAATCCCGGGCAACAATCCCTTTCTCCTCCATGTCCCTGCTCAATCTGGACTTCAGCAGGTCAAATCCAAAGTTCCTTCACCCCAATTCCTTCTCAACCATGGCCGAGATAACCCCCGGGTACTTCTCGCTGTGGAAGAACCCGGAGTCCGCAAACGGCAACAATCCCATTGTCCCCTCCATTTCGCCGCTCAGTCTGTGCTTCAGATTGACGTGGAGTTGGAAGATCCAGAGACGTCGGACAACCCGACACAATCGTTTGAGATTCATTATATCATCCGGAGGCGCACGCAGCTTTTGGCCTTGATAGTGCATTACATAGATATCTATATATTATATTATATCATTTTGATATAGAGCTCCCGGACTCCCACCGGAGCACCCAGAGTGTTCTAAAATATTTTCAGAACACGGCCAAAAGCTGTGTGCGCCTCTATTATGAATCTGAGCCATTGCGATACATCCACTCTAAACACTAGCGCATGGTTCCGTGGCCGTAAGCTGCTCAGGGCCACACCCCCACCCTCAACCTTGACACGCCTCTAAAGAACGACACGTTTCTGGAAAGCTCATTGTGGACTGGCTCGTAGTGGCTGTAATTCTGCATCAAGATTGAGTTTCTTGAACGTCGTCAAATACTGTATTAAGGGCCCACTAACATCTCTATATAAGCATCCATAAAGTAGCATGCCATGGGACCTATAAATATACAAGCAGTAACACAGCAGTTAGAGGATTACTCAATCTGGTAACTAATAGGTGTACAGAATCTGTCCACACATACATACTCCAGGGTCAATGTTCTGGTGCATTGACCGGTGATTTGCTTCTCAAAGTCCAGTGAGAGCCCTTTTATTTCCGAACTGAATGTAGCAATGATCCACAAATCAGACCTATAATTTCAGGCAAAATATTGCATAACATGATGATGTACTGTTTCACTCCACATATTGTCATGCGTGTTTCTTTAGCATTACAACACAAGAGTATGTTTATACTTTCCCGAGCCCATTTGAACGTTGTTTCTTCACTTGTTTTACATCAGTCTCTGCGGCCCATCCCTGGTTTTTGGGAGTGGGGACATCCAATCCCTGGACTGAAACCACTCACACACAGCTGGGACAATGGACATGAAAATAAACCGTTGGTTCCACTAAAGTACAGAAGCCCATGCCAGGTTCACATCCAAGCAGACTTTAAATCCAAACTGTCTGTCTGTCTGTCTGTCTGTCTGTCTGTCTGTCTGTCTGTCTGTCTGTCTGTCTGTCTGTCTGTCTCTCTCTCTCTCTCTCTCTCTCTCTCTCTCTCTCTCTCTCTCTCTCTCTCTCTCTCTCTCTCTCTCTCTCTCTCTCTTTCTCTCTCTCTTTCTCTCTCTGACGGAATTCTAATCGAGTAGCTGTCTAGAACCATGTGTAACATTGCTTAAAAATTGAGATTTTCACCGGTTTGGCGCATCGCCAGCAGCAGTTTTGCTGCAAACAAACATTTGCCGCGGGGTAGGATGGCCAAGCCAGCTGAACCCACCAAGCCACAATTCACTCCCAGGCATTGTGGTTTTCTTATCTGAAACCCATGGGCGTTAGTTTGGTTTGAAATGTGCTGGGGACAGAGAGGCATTCGGAAATGCCTTTTCCATTTTCAGAAGTGCTTGGTACAATGAGGAAGATGCACTCTTTTTTCTCTCTTAAGTGCCTGTAATGAAAGATTCTGAAAGACGGCATACCCATGTAGCTAATTACTACGGAATAAAATGTATACAAAAACTTTTTATGAAGAAATTGTTTCCAAAAAGCATCGGACATATGACCCACTATGTTCTGCTCCATGTATCTAATGTTGACAACATGACATGACATGGCTAAGCTACCAACATTAACAAGAGGAGCTAGGAAAGGAAATTAACTGCGTGTTTAAGTTCAGAAGGGGCAAACGTGTGGCTACACACAGAACTACAAAAGTCATCAAGATTGATGCACAGCTGAACGCTGTATCACATCATGAGCTGGCTGTTCTCAATTCACAACACGCATTCCATCCAATGTAGCCTATCCATTCTTCCATCCAATTCTATTATTCCAGAATTGAAGCAAAGCAAGAATGACCAAAAGTCACTTTGTGTAAACAAGAAGCTGACTCCTCCAACTATCAATTGCACGTTAAAACAGCCGACCACTTGAGTGCAAAAAACACAAAAGACCTCGCCACAGCACCAGCAAATCTTAAGCAATAAATATCGCGTCTTACCTTTATTTATGAGTCAGTGGTCTGCAGATGCATCCCTTGTTGTAGCCTACACATCCATTTAGTTAAACAGGTTATCGTTCTGATACTGTCCATGGTACTAGCAACCTGCTCTGGTGCTTTTTATGTATTCCGGCTAAAATTACTTGTTTGTCTGATGCCTCATCATCCCATTCAAAGAGTATTGGTATTATTAGTAATGGCTACTAGCCAAAACGAAAAAATTACTTCACACATTGTGTCCTTTTCCAATGTATTGGTTATCATTCGTAGCGTTGATCAGCAGAGAAATGGTTCGCCAAAGTCGTTGACGTCGCTTAGCAACCGAAGACGCTGGGGTTGACAAGTTACCGGACTACTTGCAGAGTAATACCAAAGACGTCATTAGAGGCAAAAAGTCATTTTTTTCCTTGACAGCGGTCAATTATACTTAGCAATGGTGAATTATCAAATATAATTCACCGCCGGAAGTTGTGAAGAGCCCATGCAAGTGAACGGAGCGTGCTACAGCATTGAGAAGACCCGTGTAATAATCCATAATAATTAAACTCATGTTTATTTATTTTTTACAAGTGGTGGTACAAAAGGAATCTTCATGAAAACTGGAATCGACGCCTATGCTGAAACCGCGATGGTGGATAAGCTGATTGAGGAAGGGCTTGTTATTATGGACTAATTTGTTCAAGTTTTGCCTCTATTGTCCCCAGCTAAGAGAGTTGTTCTCTCTAATGCACCCCCGTACTTCAAAAACGAGATTATTGAGAGGATCCTCTCCAGATACGGGAAACAAACGGCAACGATAAGGCCAATTCTAGACGGCATTAAAAAGTTCAAATTAGCTCATGTGGAGCGTTTCAGGATGCAAACGTTCATGATTTTGAGTGAACAGCATCAGGACCTGGACATGGCTATCAAACTGGTGCAGGGGGGGTGGGAAGGACTATGTGATATACATTTCCTTAAACACCATCAAACGTTTTGCATGTGGAGAACACAGGAATTTCAGTAGATCATGCCCAAATACGGCGCAGGGAGAGCGCATACCCGGTCCTGCACCATTACCACCGGGACCTATTGTGGATTTACAGACACCCAGTCTCGCAGCAACACCACCGGGACCTGTTGTCGGTTTACGGACACCCAGTCTCGCAGCAACACCACCGGGACCTGTTGTCGGTTTACGGACACCCAGTCTCGCAGCAACACCACCGGGACCTGTTGTCGGTTTACGGACACCCAGTCTCGCAGCAACACCACCGGGACATGTTGTCGGTTTACGGACACCTGGTCCTGCACCAACACCACCGGGACCTGTTGCGGGTTTACAGAAACCCGGTCCCGCGCCAACACTACTGGGACCTGTTGCGAATTTAAAGTCCCCCGGTCCCGCACCAAAACTACCGGGACCTGTTCTGGACTCCCAGACACCCGGTCCTTCTTGTGCTGGAGCAAAGAGGACGTTCAGGTGGCAGGTAAAACACTTTTCCCCAACACCTCAGCAGCCACCGACCAGCGCAGCTGGAGGACCCAGAGATCGCCTCTTCGCTGGAGGCCGACGCTAAGTAGGACGCACACCGAACGGCGGGTCTATAGCAGCCGAACCAGCTAGCCAACCAGAGCGGAGCAGCGGCAAATGCAAAGCAAAGAGCAGTGTGAGCCAGGCAGGGGCGGAAACAGGGCACAGAACGCGCTCTTTGATGCAGAGTGCGGTGGTTTCTGAAGTTTAATCTGAAATCGATTTGAATGAATACCAATAAGTTACCATGGAGAATGTGCAGCAGCCTGTAGAGGGGGAAAGTGTGGATGTTCTTGGGAAGTTTCTAGGCATGATTTATACTCGATTACCAGACTCGACGAATTCCTAGACGACACAAAGGGTCAGCGTAAGATAAGCCTCACATCTTTCTTCCCTGTCTATAATCTGTTTCTTCTCTCCTTCTCCTACTGCAGCTTTAAGGAATGCCACTATGACAGAGCTTACTATACAGAAGCGTTTCCACGTAAAGAAACTGCAGAGTACAGTACGGGCTGAATTAATTTTCTTTGGACCCTTAATATCAATGGCTGTAGAAATGAAAAGAAAAGAGCACTACTGGACTATATTAACCTTAAACATTCCTCTGTTGTTTTTTTGTGTCACTCCGACCAAGATAATCAGCCGCAGTGGGAATTGGAATGGAAGGAACCAGTGTTCTTGAGTCATGGCTCTAGCTTTAGTGCTGGAGTAGCTACTCTTCTCTCCCCTGGTCTACCGTGGCAAGGTATGCCTCATGTGAGCAATATAGCAGGACGCCTACATAGGGTTCATGCCTCCGTAGATGTAATGGCTTTTTCTTTTTTGAATATCTACGCTCCGTGCGAAGGCCAGGAGAGATGTGTTTTCTTTAAAGCCCTGTCAGACGCATTGAAAAGCTGCCCCCCAGATAATGTACTTATTCTAAGTGGGGATTTTGACTCCTTGACCACAAATTTGATCGTAACCATGACAAGCCTCATCCTCAATCAGCCAATGAGCTGAGAGCTTGTGGATGTGTGGAGATAGGAGTTTCCAGGTTCTAGGCAGTACACCTGGTTAAAAACAAATAGAAACATGTTTTCAGGGGCAGGGCTAGACCGTATTTATGTTAGAAAACAAGATAGGGGGACGTTTTTTTTAAGAGCAGTATCACCCCAATGGGCCTGTCTGACCATCACTATGTCACTGTGTCAATTGCCACCACACCGAAAAGCCTATAATGGTGTTTTAACATTAGGCTACTTCAAGATCAGGGGTTTGTGAGTACTTTCACCTTTTTGTTGCAGAACAACAACAGAACTCTGGCCGGTCACCTGGTTTAGATGGTCTGTCGGGGGAATTCTATAAGGCTTTCTGGTCTCTTTTAGGGCCAGACCTGCATACCGTCCTCCAGGAGTCTATTGGACCAGGAATTCTCCCTTTAAGTTGTCGTAGGTCAGTCCTGTCTTTGCTGCCCAAAAAAGGGGATTCAGGATACTTGGCTCAATGATCCATAGTGATCACACATACTGCATTCCAAATCGATAGATTTTTGATAGCCTGTTTCTGGCTCATGACATCATAACCACAGCTTTCTATCATAAGCTGAACCTCTGCCTTCTCTCCTCAGACCAGGAGAAGGCTTTTGATCGGGTAGACCATGGATTTCTGTTAAGGACTTTAGAGGCATTTGGGTTTGGTCCAGTTTTCATAGGCCTCATCTAGTTAGTATTTAAAGACTTTTTTATTATCCTTAAAATAAACGGCTCACTCACCAGATCTTTCTCGGTTTCCAGAGGAATACGGCAGGGGTGGGGCCTCTCTGGGCTTCTTTATGCTATCTCTATTGAACCTCTCCTTGTAATGCTTAGGGCACGCCTGGGCACCATCGCTGCACCAGGGATTCCAAAGGCCTCTACTGTGTCACTTACAGCCCATGCAGATGATGTAACAGTGATTCTGCAGTTGCAGGAGGATGTGAAGGTGCTCTCTCAAGTTTTACAAACCTACCAAAGAGCTGCGTCTGCTAAGATTAACTGGGAGAAATGTTCTTCCTTTTTAATTGGAGACAGGATTCGATACCACAGTATTGCCACAACGTTGTGTCTGGAATTTGGATGGTTTTAAGTTTTGGAGGTATATCTTGGAACTGTTGCCTATATGGATAAGAACTGGAAGAGGATGGAAGAGAAGATAGCAGGTCGGTTGTAACGGTGGAGGTGGATATCACTACAGCTCTCGTATATAGGGCGGGTGGTGTTCAATAACCTGGCAGCATCGATGTTGTGGCACAGAGCGTTCGTAGTTGACCCCCCTGTCTCCCTCCTGTGTAGTCTCCAGAAGACTTTTGTACATTTCGTTTTGGGATTGGTATCATTGGCTGGCCCCGGGGGTTTTGTGCCTGCCAGTGGCTGAAGGAGGGCAGTGACTGATTCACCTAGCAAGTAAGGTCACTTCTATGAGACTACAGACGGCCTAATGTCTCCTCTAAGCGCCCGACAGTGTGCTTTGGGTTTCCTTTGCGCAGTCAGTGATGCATGGCATTGGGGCCTTTTCACTGGACAGACATTTTTTTCTGATGAGAAACAATCGATGGATACAAGGGTTTCATCTCCCTTTTTTCTATAAATCTGTCCTGGAAGCATGGAATATTCTAACTGTGTCTAGAAAACCCGAAGAACATTATCGTACAGAAGCGCCCCTTAATATTATTTTCTCATGCCCACCCAGGAGAGAGTCGGGGATAGCTTGATCTCGGCTTTCATGTGAGCAGGCATGACCAAGTTGGGACACCTGCTAGACCGTGAGAATGGAAGGTAGAAGTTGGCACTTTAGGTCAGTGCCCAGACTGGACTGAGGTCTTTGCGCCTGGTGGCTGACCTGTTGGGCAGGCTCAGAGTCTCGCTCCTGACCAGTCTCAGTGCTGCAGCAATCAGCGTGGTAGCTGGAATACAATAATGTGTGCCTCCCAAGTGTGTATCTAGAGGAGAGGGACACCTGCTGTCCTTTAATGGTCTTACTGATTTAGTTTTTGACTCAGTTGACTGAAAGTCACTGTATCACATTTGCAGAAAATCCCGGTTCTTCAAGCAGCGGGCCAGTCGTCCAGACACCAAGTGGCGGGAACATGGACAGGCAGCTGACCAGTCATCCAGACACCAAGTGGCGGGAACATGGACAGGTTCTACCAGACATCTCTCCCACATGGCGGTTGCTGTACAAGCCTCCCATCTCCAAAAGAGTGGGGGACTTGCAGTGGCGCGTCCTTCACGTGTGGCCATCCCCACCTATCGCAATTTGTCACAAGGTTCAACCCTGACGTCATGCCAACCTGCCCTTTCTACCCAGCCCCAAACATGGTCTTTCATTTTAACTGAATGCTCCAGATTGTTACCTTTGTTTTCTCTTCTGCAGACATTGTTGGGGAAACTTGGGTTTCTGTTTAATCAGAATCTGTTACTATTTTCAGTGAGGTACAGTGGGGAGAAAAAAGCAAAATGTACACTGGCAAATTTCCTTCTCGGTCAGGCAAAACTGGCAATCTATAAAAACCACAAGACTGAGAAGGAGGAGGGCAATGGGAAGGATTTAGGGCAACACATTCTCACTCCGAGCGCGTCGATTTTTGACGAACGGTCAGTGACTTTGGCTTCAGCTTCTGACGCAAAAGGGTACCTGTGAAGATGTGAATGGCATCTTCACTGTTTTTAAACATGTTTTAAAAGATTCACGTGCTCCTGTCTGGCTGGTTAGCCGTGATAGTCCGCAGCTGTGGCTCATAGGCTAATTGAGCCACACCCATTCTGGTGCTCTTTAAGGGGGCCAGAGTTTTTGGCTGGAGTTGTGTAAGTGACTCGACAGTTGTGCTGTGTTTTAAGTAAAGAGATGCTTTTTAACAACAACAATGTGCGTGAAGAAAGCTCTTTTTCACATTTGGTGGCAGTGGTGGGATATTCCTCTAGCCGAGTGGAGGGGACCCACATTTCGAAAAACATTGTTCGAGGAGCTTCGTGGTGGACCGCAGTGAAGAAGAGCAGGTAGACGAAGAGTCCTGCTAGGAGAGGAGATCACTGGGGAAGTTGAACTGCTGTCCTGTGGGGTTGGCCAAAGCCTGAAGGAGGAATAGCTCGATAACTCCTTGTTGCTGACGTGAGCCATGTGGGGAGCTATTGCCAAGCCTTGGCAGAACAGCAGTGGCGGAGGACTTACTGCGAAGAGTGCAGTGTTTCGCCAAGAAGGAGGGATCTTGGAATGGAGATGGGCGGTCACCAGAGACTTTTTGAACTGTTTATTTAGCACAAATGACTGTCCTGCACAATATTTTGCCTTTTTTATCTCATGCGCTTGTAACTGTGTTTTACAGGCTTAAAAGAGGGGGAAGGTAATGTGAAGATTCATTCATTCAGAAATTGTATTTGCGTAGGATAAACCCCTTGAGAGGAATCCTCTCGTTTTCGAGGCGGTCCTAAAGATACATTACAAGACAAAAAACACTCAACAATTTACAGACATACAACAACAAAGACAGCAGGCATCAACACAAACATAGCAGAAATGGGTACAAGACTGATCACAACCTCTCAATGACCACAAATTGTCCATAGCATTAGCATAGTAAGACTGAAAGAAGTAACATAATACTATTGTAAGAAGAAAAAAAATACTAAATATATATATATATATATATCATTATCTGAAACACATGCAGTTTAACTCAAAATAAGAAGACAGGGCATTTTTTAAATTATGAGAAGATGTCAGTGATCGTATGTTTGAAGGGAGATTGTTCCAGTCCGATGGCGCTTTGAACATAAATGCTTTTTTACCAATTGTTTTATACACTGTAGGAATGGAAAAGAAGTACTGAGATGAGTGTCGTAATTGATATGTTGAGGAATATGGAATCAAAAATTGTTGTAAATAAGCAGGATAATTGCAGTGTATACATTTAAAGATAAACTGTAGCCAGTGGATATGTCTTCTTATATTGAGTGCGGGCCATTTGAGTGTGTTATACATGATACAGTGATGAGTGTAAAATGAACAACCAAGAACAAATCTACAAAGACAGTTAAATGCTGTGTTGAGAGGTAGAAGATTGAATTTAGATGCATTTAGATATACTACATCAGCGTTATCAAAAAACTGTAAAATAAGTTGTAAGGCATGTTTCTTTCGAACATTAGATGTAAAACAGTTCTTGGATCGAATTAATACACCAATGCCGAAGTTGATTTTACGAAGCATATAGTCAATGTGAGGTTTGAAGGTAAGTTCTGAGTCAAGCCATAAACCTAGATATTTAAATTGTTCAACTCTAAGCAGATTCATACCATCATTACATGTTATTATTAAATTATTAGATTTTGTTTTTAGATTATGTTTTGTACCAAAGACCATGGAAAACGACGTTGTTTTATTGAGCAGAAGTCTGTTAGATGAGAGCCAGTTTTGAACGATATCAAAGTCCAATTGAAGAGCATTTTGTATCAGTGAGATGTTAGATTTAGAGGTCTAAAGGACAGTATCATCAGCATAAAGTTGAACTGAAGTATTAGAACAAACCAAAGGAAGATCATTAATACAAATGGAGAAAAGAAGAGGTCCAAGTGTTGAACCTTGGGGCACACCCCTTTGTTGTACAAAAAAATCAGACTTACATCCCTGAAGAACAACACATTGCTTTCTATTATGAAAATAAGAATTAAACCAGAGAAGTACATTTTGCGAAAAACCAATTGCATAAAGCTTGTCTAAAAGTAAATAATGGTCCACCACATCAAAAGCCTTCTTCAGATCAATAAAAATAGCTCCTGTGAGATCACCAGAGTCAGATGCTGAAAATATATCATTAAGTAATTATATGAGTAATTAGGAGTAATAATATGAGTAATAATGTTGAGTAATTAGGTCTAAATCCAGACTGAAAAGGTGAGAGGACATTGTTTATTTTAAGATAATGTGATATTTGATTGAAAATTATTTTTTCAAAGACTTTTGTGACAGTACAGATTATTGATATTGGTCTATAATTATTTGGATCAAGGACGTCGCCTCCTTTGTGAATTGGCGTAATACGTGAGTATTTCCACATTGTTGGTATCTCACAGGTAGAAAAAGGCAGGTTGAACAAATCAGCTAGAGGAAACATAAGGACATGGGAGGCCAATTTAATATATCTTGATTCAATCCCATCAAGGCCAGCACCACTACTCAGACTAAGTTGTTTAATGGCGTTCTGGACTTCTTGAGGTGTAATTTTATTAAATAAGAAGGTACTACGACAGGCAGACATATTATTAGAACACTGATTATAAGAGAAATCTGATATTGAGTCAGAACAGACTGTGGAGAAATGCTGACTGAACACTTGAGCAATTGAGGCGTAAACGTATTTTATTAATAGGGCTTTTATCAGAGGTATTTATTATGGATTTTAAAGCATTCCAGAATTGTTTAGGATTTTTTAACTTGTTGGAGAGACATTCCTTATAGTAATCAGATTTTGCGTTGCGGGTCATTGTCTTAGAAAGGTTTCTTAGTTTCCTGTATGTTTCCCAGTCTGCGTTATCCCTTGTCTGCCGAAATTTGGCCCAGGCCTTGTCCCTCTGTCTAAAAAGGCTTAGAAGATCAGCAGTTATCCAAGGAAGATGTCGTCCCTTGACCTTTGACATTTTCCATGGAGCATGTTTATCCACTACTTGAGTTAACTCAGAGTACAGAAAGTCCCAGGCATCCTGCGCAGTTGGAATTAACTGATACCTGTCCCAATAAATAGAAATTAAATCATTGATAAATAGGTCTATATTCATTTTCTTATGTTGTCTGATTTTTACTAATTTTGGTGGTGCTTTTGGGATTTTAATTTTCCATACACAGTATATAACAGAGTGATCACTGAGGCAGTCTGACAATATACCAGCTTCAACAGATCTTTCAGGATGAGTGACACGTATCCAATCAAGTATGGACTGGGATTTAGGAGTAATTCGAGTGGGTTCTTTAATGATTTGTGTTAAATATAGTTTTACTTTTTATCTTTACCAGAGGACTTATCTGGCCAATTTTTGTTAAAATCGCCTAGAATGATCATTTCATTTTTAGAGGGGATAGCATCAACGGTAGACATCAAGCACTTGGAGGACTATGCCGGGGCAGAGGGTGGTCTATATACATTACCAACAGTAATATATTTATTCTGATGAAATATAATTTTAACAAAAAGGCATTCAAAGTGTGTTGGTTTAACTGTAGGTGTAATTAGCTCAGCAGTTAAATTAGAAGAGATATAGGTAGCCACACCACCTCCCCTGGAGCCTCTATCAGCTCTATATAATACGTAATTTTCTAGTTGTATTTCATTGTCTGAGATGTTGCTATTGAGCCATGTTTCGGACAGAGTAATAATATTGGGATTGTGTTGGGCTACCCATGAACGAAGTAAATCAATTTTTGGCACGAGACTTTGAATATTCACTCCAGCCAGAGTTTTTGGCTGGAGTTGTGCAAGTGACTCGACAGTTGTGCTGTGTTTTAAGTAAAGAGATGCTTTTTAACAACAACAATGTGCGTGAAGAAAGCTCTTTTTCACAGTACCCTTGTGCTTCTTTTTTCGACGCAGGGGTTTTCCACTCATTAAAATGTAATCCCTCCACGGCAATTTATGAAGCTATGAGCAATCATCCCTGGCTAACGGAAGACCCGATGGCTGCACATTAACGGCGATTTTACAGTGAAATATGTGACATTACTCAACACAACTAAACCAACGTGTCCTTGTTAATTACACAACATGTATGGGTTAAGGCTATAGACATCAGTTGTCCTGTTTTGTGCTTTGATTGAGAAACAATAATTGTTTTGATCAGTGTTGGGTAGGTGAGGTCGTTGCTATAGAGACCACGTCCGTCTGCTTTGTTTGACAACTGACAGAGCAACCCTATCTCATCAAAATTACGTTCCCAGAGAACTATTCGGCATTCTCAATTACGTTTGTCTGAAAAACGTATTTTGTCCGTGATTACGTTTTATTGAACATATCGTAAACACGAATTTGTTCTCAGCCTATTTTTTGCCATTTATTTACCGTGTTACTATGGCAGAATAAATTCATGCATTATCATTCAACTTGAACATGTGTTTTTACAGTATAAAGTGGCGGAGGGATGACGTATGTTGGCAAACCTGGAAGTGAGCATCGCCCTGGGTTCCCTTGACAACAAGCCAACGGGTTTTTCCATTGGATTCTGGATGATTGCAGAAAAATTTTGCATTTTTGAAGCACCTCCTCAAAAACTCCTCAAAAACTAACTAACCCTAACCCAATAAATAAATAAATAAATAAAAGCAACGGTGCTCCAAATAACGAAATGTAAACCAATGCATCCTCCTCCTGAGTGTGTAGGGTGCATTCTATTCTTTTCAATGGGGCTGCGTCACGTCACTTGACTTCATGGTTGCTATGGTGGTTGCTATCGACCACGCGGTAACTGAGCTGCCGTCAATTGTGTTGTTTTTGTCGTAAACTAGGGTCCGCTGGTTAAAAAAATTGACAGATATTCAAAGATTTCCTTAAAAGGCACCTTGGATGTTTTTATTTTCTGCAGTTTAGACTTCGTCTATCACCTATTTTTGAAAGCAAAACACCAAGCTCATTGATTTAACGAGGCAGGGTTATTTGAAACAATTAATTAAATATGTGTGAGAGGTCATTCCTCTTCCTGAGTTTGCTTCCTATTTATGTCTAGCGTACATCCCTACTGTCCACAAGCATCCCCCCCTCCCCATATGGATTTGAAGAATTGCTGCCACCTCCCAGTAGTAGTGTAATGGGTGACTGAGTCACCCATTACATTTACAAGTAAGCTATACCTAGGGTCTCTTTCATATATCAAAGGGGGTCTTAAAGGACGCGTACGCATCAACCTGTGGCTCCAGCCCTACAGGAAATGACTCAGCAAGTGCTCCATCTCGTTCCACCTCACCCAGCGGCTGAGATGGCTAGGGTGGATGGCTAGGGTGTAGGTCCGGGAAGAACTTCAGGCCAAAATCTTGTAAGCGAGCCGCTGGGTGAGGTGCAACGAGATGGAGCACTTGCTGAGTCATTTCCTGTAGGGCTGGAGCCACAGGTTGAAGCGTATGCGACCTTTGAGACCCCCTTTGATATATGAGACCCCAAGGTACAGCTTACTTAAATGTCGACTCAGTCACCTATTGCATCACTTCCTTTAGGGCTTCGGCCTCCTAATTGATCATTGTAGTAGGCTATAATGGAATGCCCTCTTTCATATATATGATACCTCCACCACTGGGACGTGGCAACAATTCTCCAAATCCATATGGGGAGGGGGGGATGCTTGTGGACAGTAGGGGTGTATATAGGGGTGTACATAAATAGGAAGAAAAACTCAGGAGGAGGAATGACCTCTCACAAATACTTATTTAATAAATGGTTTCAAATAACCCTGCCTCGTTAAATGAGCTTGGTGTTTTGCTTTCAAAAATAGGTTATAGAAGAAGTCTAAACTGCAGAAAATAAAAACATCCAATCTGCCTTTTAAGGATACCTTGGAATATCTGTCTATTTTTTAACCATCGGACCCTAGTTTACGACAAAATAACACAATTGACGGCAGCTCCTTTGCCGCGTGGTTTTTAGAGCCATGTAAGTATTAGAGGGGAGGGGGCAGTCGATAGCAACCACCATAGCAACCATGACGGTCAAGTGACTGAATGCAGTCCCGTTGAAAAAAATAGAATACCACCCTAGACACTCAGGAGATTAATGATATTTACATGATTATGACCATGGAGTCTTTATTTGCATGGGTTTACATTTCGTTCTGTGTAGCATGGAAAAATCTGAGAAACGCTCCCATTCAGAATGCATTGGTTTACATTTCTTTCTTTGGAGCACGGTTATTTTTATTTATTTATTTATTTTCAGTTTTTGGGGAGGTGCTTCAAAGATGCTAATTTTTCTGCAATAATCCAAAATCCAATGGAAAAAGCCATTGGCTTTTTGTCAAGGGAACCCAGGGCGACGCTCACTTCCGGGTTGGCCAACACACGTCATCCCTCCACCACTCTATACTGTAAAAACACATGTTCAAGTTGAATGATAATGCAGGATTTTTTTCTTTATTCTGCCATAGTAACACGGTAAATAAATGGCAAAAAATAGGCTGAGAACGAATTTGTATTTACGATATGTTCAATAAAACGTAATCACGGACAAAATACGTTTTTTGGACAAACGTAATTGAGAATGCCGAATAGTTCTCTGGGAACGTAATTTTGATGAGAAAGGGTTGCTCTGTCAGTTGTCAAAAAAAGCGGACGGACATGGTCTCTATAGCAACGACCTCAGCTGCCCAACACTGATAATTTTTTTTATTGTTTGTCTCAATCAAAGCACAAAACAGGTCAACTGATGTCCATAGCCTTAACCCATACATGTTGTGTAATTAACAAGGACACGTTAGTGTAGTTGTGTTGAGTAATGTCACAGATCACTGTCACTGTAAAATCGCCGTTAATGTGCAGCCATCGGGTCTTCCGTTAGCCAATGGGATGAATGCTCATAGCTTCATACATTGCCGTGGAGGGATTACATTCAAATGAGTGGAAAACGCCCTGCGTCGAAAAAAGAAGCACCAGGTCCTCCGTTAGCCAATGGGATGAATGCTCATAGCGTCCCTATGTGCAGCCATCGGGTCAATCCCCATGCGTCGAAAAAAGAAGCACAAGGGTACCCTTTTGCGTCAGAAGCTGAAGCCAAAGTCACTGACTGTTCATCAAAAATCAACGCGCTCGGAGTGAGAATGTGTTTTCAAATCAGGAGCTGTATTACCTCCAAGTACAGAGATGGGAACCTCATCATTTATGGATTACTTCAAACTACCTGGGGAGCACAAACAAGCTTCTATATTTTACAGGAAAACCAACCAATTCCTTAGCTATGACTGTCATAACCTAAAAGTAATATGGCAGAGAGATTTAGGATGTATAATGGAGGACAGTACATGGTTGAAAATGATATCTGACAATGGAAAGTACATAAGAATAGCAAAAGGTAAATTCACCCAATAAAAAATAATACACAGGTACTACTTTACACCACTAAGATTATATAGAATGGGAGTAATGAATAACAATTTATGTTGTAAATGTCAGAAAGAAGCAGGCACTTTATTACACTGTATTTGGCAATGCCCATCAAATTCAGCCCTTTTGGAGAGTTGTTTTTGAGTACCTTGGCAAATGGGCCTCCATTTGCAAATGGTCTCTCCAAGACTTTGCCTGTTAGGTTACAGAAGTCTACTACATAACATGTCGAGTGAAGAGTTTTCTGTCATCATGGTTGGCATTACAGTGGCTGCAAGGACGATTCTTAAACACTGGAAAACATCTACAACTCGAGGATTTAAAGAATTGACTAACGCCATGATAAAAACAACCTCATATGAACATATGCATAAGCGGAATACTATAAACAAGGATAAAGCACCAGCATGGGATCGTTTCTGGACATATCACACTGACCGATAAACCTGTAACGTGAACAAGGTTGATGGAATGTACTTATGCTTTCGATTGTTGCATGGATAACCATTCTAGTCACTCCAATTTGAATGTGCCCCTAGAGCTGCTCTTGTTTTCTATTCATTTTACAGATACTAGTATTTTTTTTCCTTTATTATTATTTATTTTTATGGCAAAGACTTTATTTGTATCGTAATAACAAATGCCTCTGTATGTTTAACATTGTACTGTCATGCACCAAAGCGAAAATTCAATAAGAAAACTTGAATTGCAAAAAAAACTAAAGGGAAAGATGATGTATGTTTTTTGAGGTATAACAGGTCAGAGTGATGAAATAAAAGTATTTTTAAAGTCAAAGTCTCTCTCGCTCTCTCTCTCTCTCTCTCTCTCTCTCTCTCTCTCTCTCTCTCTCTCTCTCTCTCTCTCTCTCTCTCTCTCTCTTGTGTTTGCAATCAAAGACATGGAGCCTCGCTTGTTCATGGCTTCTGCTACAGAATGACCTCCATTTACCTCCGCCATAGACACACACACATATGCACACACGCGCGCACACACATATACTCACAAATACATACACACACATACACAAACACACACACAAATAAACATGCAGTACATACACATGCATGTACACACACCTAAGGGTGTATCAACACTCCAGTGTCACTCTGCTGGATTCACAAACTCTCCATTGGTGGTTGTTGTAAACGTAGTCATGCACCGATTGCTCCAAAGAGCTCCTGTAGGGGAGAGGCTGGTGTGCATGTCCACTGAAACCTTTATTCATATATTTATTCTATTAATTTCACAGTGACACTAGGAAAGAGCAGGTCCCTGTCGACATGAGATCAGACGTCTTTAACAAAGGGAGGGGACGCCTTCCCTTAACAGGAGGGAGGGGACCCCTTTCCTTAGCAGAAAGTTAACTATTCTGCTCCAGACTTAACCTCCTCATTTTAGATTAAATTTAAACAAGACAAAGTAAAGACAGACTTCAAAGCAAAGAAAGTTATACAAAAATGGCTTTCAAAAACAAGAAAACATTTCTTGGCATGTCATGTTGTGACTCGGTGAGCCCCTGAGAGCATCAGGGTCTTTGCGAGGGGAGTGAAACCCTTCAGGACAGTCTCAATCTCTTCCTCACAGGACAGTCTCACTCTCTTCCTCACAGGACAGTCTCACTTTCTTCCCTCGCAGGACAGTCTCACTATCTTCCTCACAGGACAGTCTCACCCTCAATCTCACTCTCTTCACCCACAGGACCATCACATGCGCAGTCTTACACTCCTCCTCACAGGATAGTCTCACTCTCTTCCCTCGCTCGCAGTCTCACTCTCTTCCCTCACAGGACAGTCTCACTATCTTCCCTCACAGGACAGTCTCAGTCTCACTCTCTTCCCTCAAATGACAGTCTCACTCTCTCCCCTCACTCTCACTCTCTTCCCTCACAGGACAGTCTCACTTTCTTCCTCACAGAACAGTCTCACTCTCTTTCTTATCAGGAAAGTCTCAGTCTCTTCCTCACAGGACAGTATCACTCTCTTCCTTAGAGGACAGTCTTACTCTCTTCCTTCCAGGACAGTATCACTCTCTTCCTCCAAGGACAGTCTCACTCTCTTCCTAAAAGGACAGTCTCAGTCTCTTTCTAAAAGGACAGTATCATTCTCTTCCTAACAGGACGATCTCACTCTCTTCCTAACAGGACAGTCTCACTCTCTTTCTAACAGGACAGTCTCATTTCTCTTCTCTCAGAGGACAGTCTCACTCTCTTCCCTCACAGGACAGTCTCCCTCTCTTCCTAATAGGACATTCTCCCTCTCTTTCTAAAAGTACATTCTCACTGTCTTTCTAAAAGGACATTCTCACTGTCTTTCTAAAAGGACAGTCTCACTCTCTTTCCAGAAGGACAGTCTCACTCTCTTTCTAAAAGGACAGTCTTACTCTCTTCCTTACAGGACAGTCTTACTCTCTGCCTAACAGGACAGTCTCAGTCTCTTCCTCACAGGACAGCCTCAATCTCTTTCTAAAAGGACAGTATCATTCTCTTCCTAACAGGACGGTCTCACTCTCTTCCTAACAGGACAGTCTCACTCTCTTTCTAACAGGACAGTCTCATTTCTCTTCTCTCAGAGGACAGTCTCACTCTCTTCCCTCAGAGGACAGTCTCCCTCTCTTCCTAACAGGACAGTCTCCCTCTCTTTGTAAAAGGACAGTCTCACTGTCTTTCTAAAAGGACAGTCTCACTGTCTTTCCAGAAGGACAGTCTCACTCTCTTCCCTCACAGGACAGTCTCACTCTCTTTCTAACAGGACAGTCTCACTCTCTTCCCTCACAGGACAGTCTCGCTCTCTTCCCTCACAAGACAGTCTCACTGTCTTTCTAAAAGGACAGTCTCACTCTCTTTCTAAAAGGACAGTCTCACTCTCTTCCTAAAAGGACAGTCTCAGTCTCTTCCTCACAGGACAGCCTCAATCTCTTTCTAAAAGGACAGTATCATTCTCTTCCTAACAGGACGGTCTCACTCTCTTCCTAACAGGACAGTCTCACTCTCTTTCTAACAGGACAGTCTCACTCTCTTCCCTCACAGGACAGTCTCACTCTCTTTCTAACAGGAAAGTCTCACTCTCTTCCCTCACAGGACAGTCTCACTCTCTTCCCTCACAAGACAGTCTCACTGTCTTTCTAAAAGGACAGTCTCACTCTCTTTCTAAAAGGACAGTCTCACTCTCTTCCTC
Source organism: Gadus morhua (assembly GCF_902167405.1). Lineage (NCBI taxonomy): Eukaryota > Metazoa > Chordata > Actinopteri > Gadiformes > Gadidae > Gadus > Gadus morhua. Next base: position 2,539,171 of record NC_044048.1, on the reverse strand, counting down.
TCCATGTCTATCAGCAGGCTGAACGCCCGTCCACTCACCGGCTGACGAGACGTGACCTCATAGCTTTCCACGGTGAACAGGGCCTTTAGAGAGTGACACAATGTAACCCTTCAGGCACGCCACAGAAGGCTTCAGTGTTCAGAACCAAACCCAAGTCCTACACCAGGACCGGGACGGGGTCAGACTGCCTTTCTCCTGGAAAAGTTTTGAAAAAAGGCAGATCACAAAAAAAAGCCCAAAAGCCCAGACGATCCTAAACCCACTTTAGGTTTGTGTTTGAAAGCCATGATTGATCACGCGGTACAGGTAAAGCCCTGCTCAAGGGTTCCTGGGCACTGGCCTCAGGGGGCTGGGGTGGTATGTATGTATATATATATACATTAGGGCTGTCAAGCAATTAAAATATTTAATCGCGATCAATCGCATTATTGACATAGTTAACTCACGATTAATCGTGATCAATCGCAAATCTTTTTTCTATGCTAAATATCCCTTGATTTCTTTGTCCCATTAATTGTTCTCATTTTAATGCTCTTATCAACATTGAGAAGTGCATCGGCTTGCCTTGTGCAAATGTTTTTTTATTGATAACAACATTGGCATATACTGATCAAAACAGGAAGATACAAAAAAAAGCCTATAGTGCAATTAAACGATGAACATACAAACATTCTGCCTTGAACATAGCAGTCAGGCTACTGCCTCTTTGTTTTGAGCCAAATAAAAAATAAATAATAAATATATATATTTTTTGATATGAATTTGGTTTGCGTTAACGTCGTTAATAACGCGCTCAACTGACAGCCCTATATATATAGGGGCTGGGCAAATTAACGCGATTAATCCAAATTTACTTGTTCACGCACGTTTTTTCATATCATTAATTTTAGAAATCGTTATTTTTTCAGTTCCACTTAATTTACATTCAATAACTCTGCCTGATTACAATTGTACTAATTAACTGCCTGTTTACAATTCCCAAATCTGTGGTGTTCTGTAAGTTTCATATTTAACCCACTCTGAGTGAGTCAATAAAAATCCCTCGAGGTGACTTGGTCTAGTTTTTGCTTATTAAGTACATTTGGTATGAATGATAATGTGTCATTCCATTTGATAATCTGATTTAACTTCAATTGGTGTGGATTTAAATGTAATTTTAAAAGTGTGATTAATGAGTTAACTCACCAATACTATGCGATTAATTGCGATAATTGTTTCTAAACTTTACCCAGCCCTAATATATATATATATATATATATACATATACTTATACATATACATATACAGAGAGAGAGAGAGAGAGAGAGAGAGAGAGAGAGAGAGAGAGAGAGAGAGAGAGAGAGAGAGAGAGAGAGAGAGAGAGAGAGAGGGTTCAGTATGTGACCACTCTGACAGACACGTTGGGGTCCATTGAAGACATTTACATTTAAATTAAAGCTTAAGACATCTGTGCTTTTATGTGTTAGAGAACAAAATAAAAAAGCATAAGACTCTCATCTCTCACAGTTATGGCCGGCATGTTTTGAAGCCATAATGCCCAGTTTCTTTGATACTTCCTGGCCTGCCACGGCTGTCTTTCACCAGTCTGCATAGAGAACTTAGACTTGCATTCTATTTCCACTTAATGGGCGTGCAGTGCTGCGTAGCAATTACAAATTAGGTAGTACAAGAGAGAGCTAACCTAGCAGCGCTAGAATTAAAGGGATAGTCCTGGCTCTCGTGTGAAGCCTCTGTCACAGACAAAATCATTGTCCAGGTCTCGCTCACCGGAGAAAACCAGAGGCGAAGAAGGAGGCTGTGTGTCTACGTCAGTGAAAGGGGTCTCAATAAGAACAATAGCGGGAAGCTGCTTTTGGCACAAAGCATGGATCTCAAGGGGCTGGACACAGACGTCCACATGTCTTCCAGGCTTTGATCCAAGTGCTTCACTGTACCATGTCCTTGTCCTTGAATCACAGCAATATGTTGTAGATGTATGGCCCCAGAGAGAGTATTGTGCATCCTATTATTCTAGTGTCGGCATCAAACCACTGATTGTGTGACTCTCCTGCATCCTCCTGTTGCTATGGGGACGCATTGGGGAGGAATCTCATTTCGAAAGGAAACGGCTTCCTCACACTATTGTGTCCATGATCGAAACCTGCAATTAGATATCTGAGCCCATAAACAGCATGAGCCAGCGGAGAGGAACCTCCATGCAGCGCCGTCCACACCAGAGATCTCTCTAAAGCAGGCCTCCTCCTGTGGCCCCCCTCTAGAATAGTCCACCATGGGAATGGGATTATACCAGACAGCATGCTACAGGGTGAACAGCGCCCTAGGGACTATTCTAAGATCTACCCCTCACCACACCTCGGCTGTGCTGGAGGTTGTTCTGTAATTCAAGGCATGGTGGGTCTGCAGGCCAGTGGTGACCTACTGACCTGGTCCCCTGATCTCCAGGGTGTCAGCTACAGACTAAAGTCCACAAGAGATGGAGTTCATAGTTCCCATTTCCACTGAGCTGCAACCAAAATGCGAGCTCACTTTCAGCTCTAAACTCTGTTTCGTCCACTCTTGAAATAATTTAAATGTCTCCACGCCCACTATCACCTTTGTAACAAACAGGAAATGACATGCACCTCTCTCTCTCTCTCTCTCTCTCTCTCTCTCTCTCTCTCTCTCTCTCTCTCTCTCTCTCTCTCTCTCTCTCTCTCTCTCGTGTCCCTGCAGTTTCCCGGCCAAGTCAAACCAAAGAGCCACAACGGGATTGATCTCCTGCCAGCTATTCGCCTGCCAGATTGTTCTTGTTTTTCTCCCACAGTCCCACTCCACTTCGACCTACGTCTTCCTCAGTGGCTGGTCTAGGGCCCTTGAAGGGCCAAATACCAACAGGATCAGGCCTTGAAGTGAGCTGTGGGAGGGATTGGCCAGAGAGGCTGTCAGGAGACATATCATCACTAACATCAGACCAAGCCAGGTGACAGGATGGGAAAACTCATTCAAAAGGGGTTCAGATGTTGGAAAACGGCACATACAAAACCTCATTGAGAATTGTCAAACTTATCAAATACTCCTATTGACCTACCTAGGCCTATGTTGGTTGTTCTGTGATATTTGTGGATAGTTTGTCTGATTAAGACACTCCAATTTTAACACTACTATAACTATACCTGCTTGATTGTAACTATATTATGATTGTCAAATTCATATAACAAATGAATAATCTCTTCAAAACTGCTTTTAGGAAACCGTAAAACAGTGGCAAGCAGGATAGTCTGGCCCCACACCAGACCGCTATATTTACCCGTGTGACTGAAACCCAACACAGCACATGACTGTGGTGATGGGGGCGCTCCCTCCCTGTTGCCCTGTACTACGATGATGTGATGACCAGGACACATTCAGTACACAAGTTCCTGCCAGCTTACATGCCTGGCCCATGCATTCAGTTCCCCCCCCGTCCTGTCCCCCCCATCACCCCCTGCAGCGCTGGATCGCTGTGGCACCTCCTTTGCGGTCTCTAACGTAAGTGCTTTGTTCCAGCGGGATCAGCAGCTCCTTGTGTTTCAGGAGAAGCTCTGCACAGTGGAAACACTCAACAAGGTCTGTTCACCTCCAGCCCTGCTTCCTTTCACCACTCAGGACTTTTCTTTTTAGAACTCGGTCATGCAGCACTGGGAATATTTTGTAGTTTGTATTTTTACAAGAGGTTTGGATACATCGACAAAATGAAAGTGTGTCTTTAGAATTATTTTTTATTCTCACGATGCTCATTGTACTGCCAAAGACGTGTACGTGCATGCGAGTCTCTGTGTTCACGGCTCACCAGGAATCCATAAAACATCTGCTGGATGTGAGGGAGGACGAGGTCCTTCCTGAAACGCAGCAGCACACCCAGGAGAGCGTTGTTCAGGTCTGGGCCTGTGAGCAGCACTGAGTTGAGGGAGAGGCCGTGCAGTTGGGTGCTTGAGTCAAACATGACTCGTATTTGCCCAGGCTAGTGGGGGTGATATACCCCGAAAAAGGGCAAGTACCAGAGTTCCTGTGCGTCATCGACGCATAGGAACTGTGTCGGCTGGTGCATGTTTTCTAACAGCTTTCCCATGAAGGAGGAGAACTGCTGCTTCATCTCAGCGTTTCTGCTCAAAACAGTCAGCCCGAGCTTTTCCTCGGCTGGCATAGACTTCAGTGTGTGTGTGGAGTGGCCATACCTGGGCTCCCCGCCATAGCAGTTTTTCCTTCATGCTGATGCTGCTGTGGCAAGGAGTGAAGAGTGACGGACGTCCATTCTGGAGCATGTGTGTTCTGAAGACGCTCAGGGTTGGTTTGTGAGCGTTGTCCAAGGCACACTTCACCTATAATCAACCAGCCTAAGTCTAGACGCTGGGCAAAGGGTGCGTTATGAGGTCCATTGACTTGATCTCTCACCTTGTGCACGCGTATCATGTCTCTCCCTAACAGGATCATCATCTCAGCGTCGGGATCCAGCTTGGGGATGTGGGGAGCAATGTGTTTCAGGTGAGTGTGTGCTAGGGCTGAACGATTTTAAGAAAAAATTGAAATTGCGATTTTTCTGGTAGAGATTGCGGTTTCGATTTCAACAACGATTTATTTTCTTTAAATCAAGTTTCAGTATAAATTAATATAACCAATGAATTCCATTAAGGTAATGCAATAATGAAAACTGCTGGCAACAGATTTCAAATGCAAGACTGTTTATTCAAGTACCTAAGAAACAACAACCAAAAAAGTCAAATAAAAAGGGAGCCCTCTTTCTTAAGTAAACTTGCTTCAATGGCTCATCAGCATCAAAATAATTGCACTTTTGTAAAATAACGTAGGCTACATAAAAATTATAAAATATAACAACAAAGTGGAGCAAAAAATAGGTCTTACCTTAAAAGTAGTGCAAAATGGCTCAAAGGAGCTAGCTTATGAGCATCAGCAGCAGTTACAGAAATTCAACCCATGTACTCAGAAACCTGTGCTTCTTCTTCAAATAAAGTGGCAAGAGGAAGTGAAACATAGTAAAAAAAAAAAGGGAATAAATAATAATAATAATACTTAAGTTGAAATAATAAAATGACCCTACATTTTCCTCAACAACAAAAGATGTCAAAATGGTTACATTATTTTATATCTAGTCTGTAAACAAAAGATAAGTAAAAAGAGTGAACACCTTTTTTTAACAGAACTAAGTCATGTCAGGGTAAGGTGCAGATAAGGGATTTTAGGGTAAGATGCAGAAGAACAACAACAAAAAACAATAAATCTTCCCCTTCATCCCTGCATCTCTTCAGAGATTTTTGGCCAGGAAAACCAACATGTCAACCTTTGCTGGCTTCAGACTTGCACGCTGACATGTGACAATATTGTCACTGGCACTGAACAGTCTCTCTGACGGTGCACTCGTTGCTGGTATGCAAAGGTACTTACGAGCCAACTTGCTAAGCCAGGGGAAGTTGACATTGTGCACTCTCCACCAGGCCAGTGGATCTTGCTCTCCATCAACGGTAGGAGTTATGAGGTAGTTGTCCAGTTCTGCTTTAATGGTATCCTCCAACTGCACAGTAGAGGAAGCAGGGATCGCCTTGGTCTTGAAAAAGCTGCCCCGTGACCGCTTTCGCTTTGTAGAGGTGGATGGTGGTTCTTCTTCTGCACTGAGGGGCATGGGATGGGTTGTGACACAAGCCCTCTGTTCCTGCAACACACAGTAATAAGAGGCATTAATGTTTTGCTATCAGTTGTGATTAAGACCAACGCAGCATTTTGGCTAAAAGTTTAAAATGTCAGTAGAGTAATGTTCAAAAAAATATATACACACAAACACAACTTTTTGTTTAATTTTTAAAGAGTGAAGAAAAAGGACAGCTTACCTTTTGTGCCACCTGTTCCATTTCCATCTTCACTCTGTCTTTCCTGAATTGGACATTCTCCTCACTTATGTAGGTGGTTTTGAATCTTGGGTCAAGAAAGGATATTATGTCCAGGAGCTCCTGGGTCACTGTATTTCTCTTCGATGTAGTGGAGGGCTCTTGATTTTATCTCCTTTGTGAGATCTGTTTCCTCGTCAGTTTCAGCAAGTGTAGCTGTTCTCAGGAGGTGGAGCACTGGCTTGAGGTAAGATACACTTACGTAGTCCTCACCTGAGAGGGCGTCTGTAAATTCTTGAAGAGGACCGAGGGCATGGTTGATAAATTCAAGCACATCTGTGTCTTGCCAGGTGGGGACCAGGTGCCGCGTCTTCCTGTCTTCAGACAGAACCTGGCACAGTGCCTTGCTCTGTTCCAACACTCTGCTAATCATTTTCTGCCGGGAGCCCCATCGTGTCGGACATTCGGTGACCAGAGACTGCTGAGGAAGATTCAGGTCTTGCTGTGCCTGTTTCAGCGCTGCCTTTTTCTTCCAGCTGTGGCTGAAAACTGCTACCAGCTGCTTGCACAGTCCTGTGGCCCGTTTGATGCGTTGGTCATCTTTGACAGCATTTTCTGGGGAAAACATTACATATTACAGTCTGAAAAGCCATAAGGATACCTCATAACACAGTATTCATAACATATCATCTGTTGTCATATGATCAATGACGTTTTTTAACAGCAGACGTCAGGTGGTACTACCACATTAAGTTATTGCCCATGAATTCATTTGTAATTGGTAATTCATTTGCAGCAATATGCTTCTTAGATATTCCACTAAAAACTAAAAACAACTTTTAATCCGTAATAGTATAGTGGCATCAGTGGTTGCACCATCCTGATATCTGCTACAAAAACGTCATTGGCCCATTAGTAAGGGCTTCAAAAATAGGGGAAACCGCATTTGTATCTCTCTGTTCTTTGGCATTCCGCAGTTAAACAGAAGCAAGCAGTAGCTTATTGGGAGGTTTCAAAGTTTACCCATGAAAGGGTTTTACCGCTAGGATAAATGGTTGCATTGCGCTAACCTAACAGTTGGCCAGCTAACGACAGCTTGACAACAAACTTATCGGCGCTCTTACACTTGTAAATTTGGAAACACGCACACACACATTGACACACACTGACACACACACACTGACACATAAACACACACACACACACACACACACACACACACACACACACACACACACACACACACACACACACACACACACACACACACACACACACACACACTTACCAATTGCAAGATGCAGTCTGTGCCCGAAGCACTGCAGTCTCGTCCACTGGTTGAGCTCCATCGCTTTGACCATGTTCGAAGCGTTGTCAGTTGTAATGCAGGTCTGGGCCTCCTCTTTCAGGCCCCAGTTTGCCAAGCACTCCTTAAGCCCCGCTGCAATGTTCTCCCCGGTATGGTTAGTGGGGAAGTATGCTGTCTGCAGGCAGCGGTTACACAACTCGAAGTTTTCGTTCACGAAATGCACCGTCAAACTCATGTATGGCACGGTTGTTCTGCTTGACCACATATCCGTAGTTGACGCGTAAAACTCCATGTTTTCCAGCTCATTTACAACTTTGGCCTTGCATTCTCCGTACAGCTGTGGGATGGCGACTTGGTTAAAGTAGGTGCGGGAGGGCAGAACATACCTCTTGTCCATTGTGCGCAGCAAACTTTTAAATGAGTCTTTGGTCACTGTGTTTACAGACACCATGTTCTTCGATATGTAATTCGTTACGGCAGTGGTAATCTCCTTGTGTCTTCGGCTAGTTCTTTCATAAGGCGTCACACTGGCAAAGGATGAAGTTATTGTTGACTGTTTCGCCGAAGCATCGCTGCTACTTGATGTTTCACGGCCCTTTTTCGTCATGCCCTCCTCATACAAGTTCAGGTGGTGAACTCTTAAGTGGCGATATAAATTGGTGGTATTGCCAGCCGATGTAGCCACTTTTCCACGACATGTTTGACAAATCACCTGTTTCTGGTGTTCATCAGTGGCCTCAAATCCAAAATACTGCCAAATGACCGACGTGCTGTTTCTCTCCCGCTTCAGCCATGCTTGAAGTTGAATGTCGAGCTACACTGATTGGAGTGGAGCAAACGTCACCTGGTCACGCGCAGCCTGCAGCTTTGTGATTGGTAGCTGACACAGAGCCTTTCTACACCGGCATTGAGCATGCATGGGAATCATTGACGAAATTATTAGGCCTAGGCTATTATTATGCACCAAGAAAAACCGCAGCTTTGACGATCCCAAAATCGTAATGCTTGAGATCGCAATTTTCGGTCGAAAACGATAGATCGTTCAGCCCTAGTGTGTGCGGGGGCTACCTCTGGAGTTGGAATCTCAGATTCGTTGGTCATTATTTCTTTGCACTCAATGAGAGGTGGAAGGTCCAGGCACACACCTCCTTTAACTGCTTCGATCTGAAAGCCTGCCGCCTTTCTTCCAGTCATCTCCATGGTGCCGGCGCAGGTCTTCAGCAGATAAGGAGAGAGGCTGCTCTCGACTTTGAACAGGTGGAAAGATTCAGAACGGGCTAGAGAGCGATTACTCTGATCGTCGAGTACGGCGTACATCTTGATGGAGCGCTCTGGCTGACCCTGGGGGAAGACGCGCACCAGGCACACCTTTGAGCAGGAGCGTGGGAGGCTGCCCTTGCCGCAGACTTTGGTGCATCGTGACATCACTTCGAGTGGGGAACTGTGTGTGTGTCGCTGTATCTCTTTGTGGAGTGGGCAATGGATAGGAAGGCAAAGAGGTGTCTGGGTGCATTGCAGAGCAGTGTCTTTCGCTGTCACACTCACTGCATTTCAGTGTTGCCTGGCAATCCTTAGCCAGGTGGCTTGGGGAGCAGCACTTGAAAGAGCGTTTGTGTTCTTTTAAGATGGTTTTCCGCTCTTGCAACGTTTTCATTCTGAATGACCTGCATCTAGGGATGAGCTTTTCTGTGCACAGGGCAGTATCAAGCTGGGTCATTGTCTATATATGCTGTGTAGCCTGTGTCAACAGTGGCAGACACATCTGTCTTGTGCACAGCTATAGCAGTCTTGATTCCACTGGGCTTAAACTGAGTTCTCGCACCTTTGCTGTATGGCTGGCTGTTGATTGACAGGTTGAAGTTCGGGTCATTTCGGACCTTGGCTTGGCCATAGAAAAAGTCCACAAAAAATGGATCCTTTTCCCGTGTTCAGATTACTCTTTTCCTAGCCACTTCACTAGAAGGTCCAATTCTTCACTATACGATATCCCTAAGCCCTGCGTTGCATTTAAGAATGACGACTTCCACGCCCTAAAGTTCTCTGGTGTGTCATCGAATTTTGTGAGGCAAGTAGTCAGTAATTCTCTGTGTGCAAGAAACTTGGCAACGTCTGTCAGGTAAAGAGTTTGCATGAGGGGGAGAGTACTGACCCTGTGGTCTGTGTGGAATGTTAAATAGCTTTGGGGCAGGTACGACTCCTGCTGCACGTGGAGGCTGTGCTGGGGGTCTGAAGTCATCCGGAGGAGGCCTGAAGTCATCCGGAGGAAGCGGCTGGTTGCGGCTGCATGTGCTGACTGCTGTGTGGGGCTGTACTCACTTCGCCTGACTGCACTGCGAGATGGGGAGCCGTAATACTGAGTGCTGATCTCCTCTTGCCACTGCTCGCATTCCGCACACTCATTCACCGGTGGTCTGAAGGCGTTCCGTGGGGGCATGACCTCAGCTGCTGCATGCGTTGGCTGCTGCATGCGGTGGCTGCTGCATGCGGTGGCTGCTGCATGCGGTGGCCGCTGCGTGGCATTCTCGCTGCGCCAGACTCCATTGGAAGGCAAATAGGACGGTGAGCCGAGCAGTGATTGGCACGGCACATAATCTTCAGTGCGCTTTTGAATCACGCATGGCGGGACATCACTTCTCAAACTTAGCACATCTACATTTTCTATAGCTGCAGCTGCAGCTGCTTCTAAAACGTCTGCTTTCACCCGTGCCGCTTCAGCTTCTTTTTCAATTTCAATTTCTTCTAATTCTATGTCTAGTCTAGCTCTTTGTTTTTTAATTTCCAACTGCTTCTTAGCATAGGCTCCCTTGGTTGCGGCTGCTCTCGATGTCAAGTGGACCGATGACTTGGGGGCGCTAATCCTCCTTGGAGTTCACGTCTCACTTTTGACGACGTTGGACACATCGCTGGACTTTCGTCGTCTACTCACTGTAGTGTGGCTTTTCACTGTACTGCTCTCCCTGTGCTTTAGGAAGAGCAGTACATACTACGTTATCTCAGTTTAACAGCAAGCCAAACTCAGGTATAGCACACTTGAGCCAGGAAAGAGTATCTTGCTCCCTTTATTTCCTCTTTTATATTGTGGAATACCACAAGTGAAACAGTAACAGAAACAACGCAAAACCTTAGTTTCCCTTACAGCACAAGTTGCTAATTACAGAATTGAATGAAGCTAGAAAGAATAAGTGAGCCCGGTCATAGTCTCACAGGGCCACTATGCTACTTAAAGACAGCTGTGGTTGGCAGTTGTTTTTTTTTCTTCTACAAACAAATATAGGGCAATTATGCATTGGATCACTTGAATGTCCCTCCTAACCATCTCTCTTTTCCTAGTTTCTCGTTATCGTTCATACTTCAGACAAAAAGGACACAAATAAAAACAACTTGCGATTCTACTGGGACCCTGATTTATGATCTGTTCATTATGGTGTGTCCAGTGTTAGATGGTATATGAACAGTAATGTCATACATTTTTGCACACACACACACACACACACACACACACACACACACACACACACACACACACACACACACACACACACACACACACACACACACACCCTCAGACAGACAGAAACACAGACACTTACAGAAGGCTTATCCACACCTGAAGGCTGCTTGTCTCCTGACCTGGCCCCTGAGCTAGCTCCATGTTTCCCTGCAGGAGACTCAGGCTTCCCTCAGTATAGAAAGAGCCTGGGAACACAGACCTGCCAGCTCATGTGTTATTTGTTATATCCGTTGGGCCCCCTTCCATTCAGACAGATCTCCAGCAGACTGGTCTGGGTATGTCCAATCACAACCCTTTATCTAATAGGGGGCGGGGCTAATAGGATGACAGTACAGGGGAGCGCCCTCAGGGAGTGCCGTGGAGGCATTTTCACATAAAACCAAGAAAGCTGCCGCTGATGTGTCACACGTTTCATTGCTCTGATTGGTCGGAGGTCAACCCAATTAGACCAAGAGTACTATAGGTCAGCGCTGGCTGAAAATGACCCTCTGAACTCTCCTTCGGACAAACCTGACCCCCAAAAGGTCACCCGACGCCAGGAATATTTACTTTGTGACGTCTTCACTTGTCTTCTGCATTTGCAATTGATATGTGTAATAAAATAAAAAATATCCTTTGAGGTTGCGTCCTCAAAGCAAATGCTGCTTGCCTTTATCTTGCATTTTTAAAGGTCCCATGACATGCTATGTCATGGGACCATTCAAAAATATGTCATATGTCATATGTCATTCAAAAACGTTCCCGAAATTCAGCCGTGGTGCAGAGTTACAGTCACTCCGAGCCAGTCGCACATTGAGCTTCCCTCAAATGCGCTGTTTTGGTGTCTGTAGCTATAATGCAAATGAGGAGGAGCGAGGCGGGTCAAGGAGGAGGTTGGGGGTGTGGCCCTGAACAGCTTGCAGCCACGGTACCATGCACTCTGTGGATGTATTGCAATGGCGAGGCGCACACAGCCTTAAGCCGTATTCTGTAAATATTCTAGAACACAAGGGAGTCCTGGAACTCTATATCTGAATAATATCATATTATACATAGATATCTATATCATATAATAGATATTATCAAGGCCAAAAGCTGTGTGAGCCGATATTATGAATCTCAAACGACCGCGTTGGGTTCTCCGACGTTCCTGGTTCTTCCACGTCCAAATCAATCTGAAGTAGACTGAACCACGACATGGAGGAGAAAGGGATTGTTGCAGGGCAGCGCTTAGACAACTCCGCCTCCTGCAGCGCCGAGGCGACGGTCCCTCGGCAGCGGGAAGCGGGGATCAAGCGGGAGACATTCACGGCCAACAATCACTTTCTCCTCCATGTCGTGGTTCATGTTCTTGAGGGAGTCAAAGCCAAAGTTCCTTTCCCCCAATTCATTCTCAACCATGGCTGAGATAACCCCCACTCGAAATACCCCTCGTCTCGGAAATACCAGAGACGAGAGTCCGACGTGTTATGCGCCATTACACCAAAAGCAGAACGGTTATCCAAATAACAAGGAAGTGTACAACACTTGTGTTACAGTCCTGGAGCTCTATATCTAAAGAATATCATATAATACATAGATATCTATATCATATGATACATATTATCACGGCCAAAAGCTGTGTGCGCCTCCAGACGATATTATGAATCACAAACGACTTTGTCGGGTTCTCCGACGTCTCTGGTTCTTCCACTTCCTTATCAATCTGAAGTCGACTGAACCGCACGAAGCCGGCTGCCCTTTGCCGGGCGGTGGTGCTTTGCGGCGGTGGTGCTTTGCGGCGGTGGTGCCTCGCGGCAACCGGCGGCATGTCGCAGTTCATGTACTTCAGGTAGTCAAAGCCAAATTTCCTTTCCCCCAATTCCTTCTCAACCATGGCTGAGATAACCCCCACTACAGTCTCGGTGTGGAAATGCAAGAGACGTCAAAGAACCGACAGCAAACACTTGCGTTACAGTGTGTGTAATCACACACACACACACACACATGTGGCGCTCGCACGGTCGTGTCTCATTGGCGGGCCAAATTCTCTGGGCAGGCATGGCAGAGAAAGGGGAGGAGCTTAGATCCTTTATGACGACAAATGGGACCACATTCCAAATCAGCGTGCTTGAGCCTTCTTTCTCTTCATAGGCGAGCAGAACACCTAGTGCTCGTTTTACACCGAACGCAAGTTTTAGCCACTGGGGGACCATAAGCAGGCTAGGGGAACTCATATTTATGTTAGAAAACCTCATAAAGTCAGATTTTCACGCCATGGGACCTTTAACCGCCCCTGGTTCAAATTGACATTCAAATGTTTATCCTGGGGGACTTCCGGTTGGATCGATGACGGTGTAGGTCGCAAAGCGGGAGAGCTGTTGAAATCCTGCCTAAATTCGAATAATACAAGGTTTTACTATCACAATCATCTTGTGCAAGCTTGTGTGGAGGTATACTAAACTTGGGGAAACAGAAGAAGCAAAGCCAACCTACAGACGAGCAGTTGCCTGGGAAGAGCCAGGACCGCGAACCGAATGCTAGCCTAAAGGAACAGCGTGTACCTAGCCCAAACGAACAGCATGCTACTGGCAATGCTCCGCTGACCTTGGCCGACATGGAGAAACTACTTAACTCAATGGAGGAATGCATTATAGCCAAACTTTCTGTTCAACTAAAACTTAAGACGGATGATCTGGAAAATAGATCGAGGCGCAACAATATCCATTTAACCGGCTTACCTTAGAAAATTGAAGGCCGCAACCGACCACTTTCATGGAGGTATTCCTGACAGAAATCTTCGGCGCAGAAGCTTTTCCCTCTCCTCCAGCCGTGGACAGGGCGCAGAGATTAGCCATGCCCCGCAAGAAACAGGACGAACCTCCGCTCCCGTTCATCGCTCGGATCCATCATTACCAGAGCAAGGAGCGCATAATGAAGCTGGCTAGAGAGGCTGGGTCTCTCTCTTTCCGCGGTTCCGAGATACACATATAACCCGTCTACAGCGCAGAGGTGTCCAAGAAAAGAGCAACTTATTCCATGGTGAAGTCACATCTGAGAAACGCTGGCTTCGGATATCGAATGTTTTTTCCTGCCAGACTCCAAGTCAGCGACAAGAACGGTCAGAAACTCATTTTTTTCTCTCCCGAAGTAGTCTCCACTTTTCTTCAGAACAACCAATGCCCGCATTCTCAACCATATGTGGTACCCCGCTCCCCCAATGAGCCGGGTTCCAGGTACGAATCACACGTTAAACAAGGGTTAAGCTGCACTCGGCATTTATTGTATTCATCTTAGACAAATATTATACTTGCGATCTCTAGGGCCTCCGTGAGCCTCTAGACGCTCGCGGATCCGAGCGCTTCCTTCTCTCTCGCTCCCGTTCCTCCCAAATGTCAGTCCTTGTGTTCCTTTAAAAGTGTCTTCCTGCTCTAACCAGAAACGCAGTGTCTTTGCACAGTTACATCCTTAAACCTGCATTACTTTTCAGTTATTTTTTGGTGAAAACAGAGTTCAAGTGTAAGTTAAGTGTTCTCTAAGATGTTAGCTCAGAGCACTGTTCCTGGCCCCTGTCCCCCTTCAGATGTATTTCTTCACGTTGTCATTAGAACGCTTATTTATTTTCTTTATTATTATTATTTCTTTATTTTTATTTTTATTATTATTATTATTTATTTTTTTATTACTCCTTCCTACTCCCTGCCCCCAGCCCCTATCGCTGTTGCTCAGTTCACATGCCCTCATAATCTTGTAAGATATGACATCTACAACTAATTACACTCTTGTTTGTTTTTTTAAATGCAAAGGGAATGAACACCTGGGTGAGGAGACAAAAGATAACATCCTACCTACAACAATTACACTCTGACATAGCCTTCTTACAGGAAACCCACCTTAATAATGACCATGTAAACCATCTTAGAAGAAGCTGGGTTGGCCAGGGATTTCACTCACAGTTTAACGCTAAAGCCAGAGGGACAGCAATCCTCATACATAAGGACATCCCCTTTGAAGCTGAGGAGGTGATTGCCGATAAGAATGGGAGATTTGTCATTGTTGCAGGTCGACTATTCACCAGTCTTGTTATTTTGGTCAACGTCTATGCCCCAAACTCTGATGATTACAACTTTTTTAATAATCTGCTCTCTGCCATTCCCGGTGATAACAATTATAAGCTGATAATAGGAGGGGATTTTATCTCTTTACTCAGCACCCTGTTAGAAAGATCTTCAAATAAGGTCCAATCCCTCACCAAATCTGCTGAAGTTATAAAGGATTTCATAGCTCATGGTGGTGTTTCGGACAACTTACTTTCTACTGACAAAGCCACATATTTACTCACAAAAGCTTGATTTAACGTTTACGACTCAGGGGATAAGGCTGGCAAGCTTCTATCCCAGCAAGCTCGCCAAGCCCAATCATCTCGCCTCATTCCTAAGATCTATAGCCAAATGGGTAAGACTATTAGACCACTTGGAAATTAACAACACCTTCAAACATTTCTACAGTAATTTATATAGCTCTGAATGTGATAATAACTGTCCACAGTTCAATCCCTTTTTTAATAACCTTCACTTTTCTTCTGTTCCAGCTGAACAAAATTCCTTACAAGGAGGTGCGATCTCCAATGAAGAGATTCTGAAAGCCATTAACTCTTTGAAGTGCAACAAAACTCCTAGTCCGGATGGGTACTCCTCCGAATCTTATAAAAAATTTGCACTAAAGCTATGCCCTCTGCTCTAGGCCATGTTTAATGAATCTGTCATCTGGACTCCCACCAACCCTACGACAAGCCGCAATAACACTCATACAAAAAGAGGGTAAAAATCCTCTTCAGTGCTCCTCCTACCGCCCATTTCTCTGCTGAATGTAGATAACAAAATTGTATCCAAGGTCTTGGCAGCCAGACTTGAGACAGTTATCTCACAAATCATTGCGACGGACCGAAACAGGCTTCATCCTAAATAGACACTCTAGCTCAAATTTTAGAAGGCTTTTCAATATTATTTATTCCCCTCCGTCCCCCACCCCTGAAATGGTTAGATCGCTTGATGCTGAAAAAGCTTTTGACTAAGTTGAATGGGAATATTTATTTGGGGCCTTAAAAAAATTTGGGTTTGAAGATTCCTTCATCTCCTGGATAAAACTCCTTTATTCTCACCCTACAGCCACAGTAATTGCTAACGGACAGCAATCAGAGCAATTCTCTCTTGGCAGAGGTACGTGTCAAGGCTGCAGTCTGTCCCCTTTACTCTTCGCTATTGCTATTGAGCCTCTTGCCATAGCTCGTAGACAATCAGAGGATTTCCAGGGTATAGAACGTTGGGGCTGGACACACAAATTATCTCTACTCGGATGACCTTCTTTTATATGTCTCGGATCCACTGAGTTCTGTTCCTTCCATTCTTAATATCCTAGCTCAATTCGGAAATTTTTCTGACTATAAAATCAATTTCAAAAAAAGTGTTTCCTCTTAATCAGTCAGCCACTTCAATCCCTCCATCACATTTCCCATTTAGAATTGTCAACAAGGGCTTTAAATATCTTGGTGTAGAGATCACTCCTGCTTTTTTATCCCACTTTACTAAAAATGTTAACATCTTGTTTGAGTTATAATGCTTGTGTTACCAACATTTCTTTACCTCTTTCAAAGTATCCCCATCCTGATTAAAAAATCATTCTTTAGCTCATTGGAGGGATGCATATCTTCGTTTATTTGGAACGGTAAACCCCCTAGAATTAAAAGAAGCGCCCTCCAAAGACCTAAAAAGCTTGCTGAACTAGCTCTACCTAATTTTATTTACTATTATTGGACAAGCAATATGAATACAATGCTACACTGGATTGGGTGGGATCGTCTCAGTGGGTGTGAGGCCTGGGTGCAAATGGAGTGTGCCTCTAGATCATTCGAACTAGGTAACATACTATGTGCCCCATCACCTCCTCCGCAAAGCCAATTTTGTGCTAACCCAATTTTGGTCTGTCACTCAACCAGAATCTGGTCACAATTTAGAGGACATTTTAAGTTGCGGACAACATTGTTGAATTCTCCCATAAGGAATAATTATATCTTCCCACCTTCTCTGTCAGATTCTAGATTTGGAACTTGGTTCTCATGGCATCAAGTTCATTTCGAATCTATATGTAGAGGGTAAGTTCGGGTCTTTTGCCCTACTTTCTCAAATATATAATTTACCAAAGTCCGACTTCTTTCGATTTCACCAAATTAGACACTTTGTCAGCAGCTGTGGGGGTCAGTGGTTCAGGGGTCAGTGGGTCGGGGGCTGTGGGGATCAGGGGCTGTGGGGGTCAGTGGGTCAGGTGGTCAGGGAGTCAGGGGCTGTTGGGGTCAGTGGGTCGGGGGCTGTGGGGGTCAGGGGCCGCACAGGGTCAGGGGCTGCAGTTGGTCAGGGGTACTTGGGACGGCTCTGGTTAATCTTGATCATTAGTCACATGACAGAGGGACACTTTCCCAGGAGATCATAAAGAGAGGCATGAGATGGAGACATGTCTTTGAAGACACGTCACAGTGAGCAGGAGACAGAAGCCGGCTACCGCTAAAAGACGGGTTTTAGATCCACCATGCAGACCAGGACACAGAGGCTTGCGAATTCACTGTCACACACACACCTTCTGTTCTTCTGTCTTTTCATTGAAAAGGAACTGTATGACTAACGTCTTGCTGCGCGACTCACTGTAGTTTGGATAGAAGCCCTCCCTGGTCTCCTAGTCTTTAAACATACATCCATCCGTTCAGTTTCGATCCGTCGGCTCCGTCAAGAAAGTTGAAAAATGTTCAACTTTCAGGCAGCGACGGATCCGTCATCCAATCAGATCGCGTATGCTCGGGCTTGGCTGATGTGTGCCTCTGCAAAGAAGACTCCCCCATGAGCCATGCCTTCCGTCATCCGTTGACGGACGGTGCAGTGGGTAGACTGTGTTACAAGGATTACCCAGGTGAAAAAATATTATACTTCAACTACACTTTTGAAAGGATGTACTAAGTCCACTTTTAGTATGTAACTGTATTCTGTACTAATTTCGTCGCATTCAAGTATACCAAAGTGTACTAAGGTATTATACTAAGGTATTAAGTACTACTATAGATATACTCCAGTATACTCCAAGTGTAAATAGTATGCTAAAATGGCACAACTTTTGACAACCTTTAAGTGTACTGAAGTACACTAGTGAAAAGTATGATTTCTAGCATTTGAAACACTCTTGCAGTACAATAGCATTATATTACCAGTGTGTTTGAAATATACTTAAAAAGGCATTATGGTTCAATTGATAGTAGTATATAAGTATATTTTGAACACACTATTATCATACCTCTGTCATATTTCAAATTAAATTCAAATACACTTTCTGACTATATTTAGTACTTTTTAAGTCTGCTATTATGTTAATTAAAATGTATTTATAGTAAATTTCTATCACAATTGCAGCATCAAAGGCATGCACTTTAAGTACAATGTTATTATACTCTAATGAGGAGCAGAAGTGTATATTGAGTGTATTCTATCACTGCTTATACTACATAATAGAAGTGTATTTTTAACACACTAATATCATTCCTGTCATATTTCTAATTAAATTCAAGTACACTTTCTTACTATATTTAGTACTATTAAAGTGTGCAATTTTGTAAATAAAAATGCATTTATTATGTATTTATAGTCAATTTGTGTCACAATTTAAGCATCAAAGGCATGTACTTTAAGTATAATGTTATAATACTATAATGTAGAGTGGAAGTGTATTTTATCACTACTTATACTACAGAATAGGTGTATTTTGAACAAACTATTATCATACCTCTATAATATTTCAAATACAATTCAAATACACTTTCTGACTATATATATAGTACTTTTTAAGTGTGCCATTATGTTAATACAAGTATTTAAGTATTTAATATTGATTTATAGTACATTTTTATCACAATTTAAGCATCAAAGGCATGTACTTAAAGTATAGTTATTATACTTTAAGTATTTGAAACTTAGTATACTTTTGCTAAGTATACTGAAATACAGCTTAAAATTAACTTAAATTAAAGTGAACTTTACGGAAGTATACTTCAATACACTTCTAATGAAGTGAAATTAAATTACACTTTAAAAAAGTATTTTAATAGTGAATTCCAAAATACTTGAAAATGAGTGTACTTTTCAGAAGTACACTAAGGTACAAATTACAATACACTTACAATAAAGTACACTTTTTATAAGTACACTAAATTACCACTATAAGTATTTGCAATTTATTACACTTTTTCTAAGTACACTTAGGTACAATTTAAACAAACTTAAAATAAAGTATACTTTTTAAAAGTACAAAGCAATACCACTTTAGGTATTGCAGAATTAGTATACTTATTTTTAAGTACGTTAAAGTTGAATTTAATGACATCTATTGCGAAGTACACTTTTTAAAAGTATATGTTAAGTATACTTTAAATTAAGCACAAAAAGTAAAAGTATACTTATACTAACTTTTGTATAATTGAATTATACTTGTAATACACTAAAGTATGCTACTTTTTCACCTGGGTAACCTCCAGGGCCCACAGCTAGTGTATAGATTTATAGCATTCTTTGTGTGCTGGGGCCCCAAACACACACATACACACAGACACACACACACACAGACAGACACACACACACACACACACACACACACAAACGCACACTCACACACAACCACACACACACACACAACCAAACACACGCATTTGCACAAAAATGTAAGAATACTATAATACTTGGCACTGCTTTTAAGAGTCATTTGTGATGAACGAATGTTATACGTTGTAACATTATAGGCAAAATGTTATTATATTATGCGCTCAGAAATTTGTTACATTATCGACTGGGGTTTCCACATTATTGTTATGGGTTTAATTACAACTAGAGGGTAAGCGAGCGCAACGCGAGTGCAAAAACATTCTCATTATGATTGACAGCAGACACAAGACTCCTGACAAAAGTACTTTTAACAAATATTAACCGTGTGTGTTACTATTTACTACATACTTCCCTGTCTCTCAGCGGGCCGCCGCATTCCAGGGTGACTGACAGCGTGAGCAAGTGTGGGAGTGGGAGTGAGTGTGCGTGTGCGTGTGCGTGTGTGTGTGTGTGTGTGTGTGTTGACACGTGTCAGATTTCCAGCTGATTGGCCAACTCTCATTTCCTCACTGATCCTCACATCAATACAAACCTGCTCACAACACAACACAACAGCATGCTTATAAATGTATTCAAGGTCCTTGACTACTAACTCAACTAGTTAATATCCCATTTTGTTTATCGATGGCCATCAGACAATAGCCTGCATAATCAATAATGCAGTACTAGGTGGACACGTGGACTAATACATAACTGACACATACGGTTCTCAATGCTAGTAGTTATTCATTCCTAGGGCGTTTCACATCGACACCATCTCATTTGACCACATTTCTTATTACCAATCAACATATTTTAGTGTGAAAGAACAAACAGATCTACGTTTATGCAGAGCTGTTCCTCCTGTGTGTTTCTGGAGTCCTTCATGTGTCCTTTCCTAGTGTGTTTCTGGAGTCCTTTGTGCGTCCTGTCCTCTAGCTGTTGTTCACAGCTCGTCTATCCATCTCCACCGGAGCACCTAGAGAGCTGTGAAGAGCCTCTGAATTCTCCTCGCCGCGTCCTGCTATAAAACACCACGGCACTCAGCTAGAAGGTGCAGGGGATCGAACTAGCAACCTGCCGGTGTCGCGCCGAATCTCGACCCCCCGCATATTACAACCCCCCTTCGCGTGAACGCGCATTCGCTTATTGACAACGCCCCATACTTTCATTCAGTTCGAGGCGCTCTTTCTTCTGACAATATTAGTCCAAATTAGTGTTTATATTATATCAGTACATCACAAGTTGAGCAACTTAACACAGAAAGCGATGGCATATTTTAGGTTGTACGTTTTAAGACGAACACATCGCAATGGTACCTCCGACGACGACCCATGTACGCTACAACATTCACGATAATGAACTAAGAGAGCACTTAAATACGTAATAGTTAAATAGTTAAAAGTAATATATTTATGCATTATGTTATTAACTCCTATTCATTTTGACAACCTCTTGGTAGCCTACCCTAGAAAGCACATTTAACTGTGACTGATCCAAAACTAAGGAAATCCTTTACTATGTACAGACTCGGTGAGCACCGCCTCGCCATCGAGAGAGTGAAGGATATTGGATATATTCAATATATTTTCAATATATATTAAATATATCCAAATATTTTGGATATATTCAATATATTGTAACGACCTTGCCGGTGACATAATCATGTCGAGTCATTAGTTGAAGGTAGTTTTTAATGGACCAAAAACCAGGTCACCGAAACCCGTAACATTGTAACAACATTGTAACCAACAGCTGAAAAACCAGACCCAAACAAACCCCGGTTACCCCGGCAACACGGTCTCACTCGCGTGCAGGCCCCCACCCTCCTGCTCCTCCAAGGCCCCCCCCCCCAGCCGACCCAACGATTCGCCCCCCACGCTGATCGACAAGAATAACATTACAATACAATGCAACACACAACACACAAACCATTCAACTGTCCCAGGGTCGCTACATTGCCTCCCCCCTTCAAAGTTCCTCGTCCTCGAGGGAACAAACAAAGTCTCGGAAGCGACCCGGCGCTCTCCTCTCCCTACGAGGCCGCGTTGGGGCCACGGGGGGCTGGGGAGAAGCGCCTGGGGGCGAGAGGGGCCCACGAGTGTCAGGCCCGGGGGCGGGCAGGGGGAAAGGGAGGGGCGGGGCTGGGGGCCAAGTTGCTGACTGTGGTGATCGACAGGGAGGGGAGACAAGGCTAGGGTTAGGTGGGGACCCAGGGCCAGAACACTGAGGTGTGCGTGTCCGGGGCCCATTCGCACCGGTGCGGGGAGCTGCAGGGCTCGCTGGAGTAGGTTGAGGGGTGGCGGTGCCTCGATAAGGGGCCAACCGGTCTCTGTGGAGAGCCACCCTCCTTCCCCGAGGTGGTAGCTGGACCCTGTACACCACCTCCCCCATCCTCTCAAGGACCCTGCATGGCCCGATCCACTCGCTATCGAGCTTTGGGCATCTTCCCTTCTTTCTTTGCGGGCTGTAGGTCCAGACCAGCTCCCCAGCCTCAAAGTGCCTGCCACGGGAACGCACATCATAGTTCCTTTTCTGCCTCACCCCTGCGCTCAGCAGCTGTCCCCTGGCGAAGGAGTGAGCCGTCTCCAGGCGGTCCTGGAGTCTCCTGGCATACTCTGGGCCGGGAGGAACAGGGGGAGAATCGGGCGGCCGGCCAAACGCCAGGTCAGCTGGGGTGCGAAGCTCCCTGCCCAACATCAGCAGAGCAGGCGTGCAGGACGTCGACTCCTGGACAGCTGACCTGTATGCCATGAGCACCAGAGGCAGATGATTGTCCCAGTCCCGCTGATGCTCAGCCGAGACAATGGCCAGCTGCTGCTCCATACAGCGATGAAATCGCTCCACCAAGCCGTCACTCTGTGGGTGCAGGGGGGTAGTACGGCTCTTCTGCATGTCCAGCCTGCTACATAAAGCCGCAAAGACACGGGATTCAAAATTTCTCCCCTGGTCACTGTGGATGGACTCCGCTGCCCCAAAACGGCTAATCATCCCCCCGACCAAAGCGTCCGCTATGGTCTCCGCCCCCTGGTCAGGCAGAGCCTACGCCTCCGGCCACTTGGTAAAATAGTCCATGGCCGTGAGGACATACTTGTTCCCCCTCTCTGTGCAGGGTAGCGGGCCCACCACATCCACCCCAACCCTCTCCATAGGGGACCCCACAGGGAACTGCTGTAGCTGGGCATGGGACCTTTCAGTGGGGCCTTTGCGGGCTGTGCAGCCATCACAGTGGCGACAGAAGTCCTCGACGTCCCTCTTGTGCTGCCCCCAGTAGAAGCCAAGGCGGAGGCGACGCAGGGTCTTTGTCACCCCAAAGTGCCCTGAGCCCACGGCACCATGGACCGCTTGAAGCACTTCCCCACGCAGAGAGTGAGGCACCACCACCTGCCACCTCACCTCTCCGGTGGCGGGTTCCTTCCAGGCCCGCTGAAGCACGCCATCCCACAGTCGCAGGGCCTCGAACTTAGCCCACAGTCCCTTGGTGACCAGGGAGAGAACGGCCACTTCTTCCCATGGGGGCCGCCGCTGTTGGTCCAACCACTGGAGCACTGGTCGAAGGTCTGCGTCCTCCTCCTGCTGCCGTCTCCATCCTGCGGTGTCGACCTCCCGGAGCTCACAGCAGACTGGGGACGCCACCTCCACCGCAGAACATCCCTCCTCCTGGCTGCACAGCTCCTTCTCACGGCTCTCCATCCTTTCACAGTAGCGGCAGTCATCCTGACTGCAGGGGCGTCGGGAGAGGGCGTCTGCATTAGTATGGCGTACCCC
Organism: Gadus morhua; assembly: GCF_902167405.1. NCBI lineage: Eukaryota > Metazoa > Chordata > Actinopteri > Gadiformes > Gadidae > Gadus > Gadus morhua. Next base: position 2,516,098 of record NC_044048.1, on the reverse strand, counting down.
TGCCCTGTGCACCACACTGAAGCTGTAGGACTGCAGCTCCTCGATCCACCGTGCGACCTGCCCTTCTGGCTCCTTGAAAGACATGAGCCACTGGAGCGCGGAGTGGTCAGTCCTTACAGTGAAGCGCAGGCCACAGAGGTAATACTTGAAGTGGCGTACAGCTCTAACGATAGCCAGCAGCTCGCGACGAGTGACGCAGTAGCAGCGTTCAGCTTTGTTAAATGTCCTGCTGTAGTACGCCACCACCCGCTCCCCTTCCGGCCCCTCCTGTGCCAGCACGGCGCCATTGCCAACGTTACTAGCGTCCGTGTCCAGGATGAAGGGCAGGGCAGGGTCAGGAGGGGAGAGCACTGGGGCTTTGGTGAGAGCTCCCTTGAGTGTCTCGAAAGCAGACTGGCAATCCTCTGCCCACACAAACTCCCTGTCCTTCTGTAGCAGGCGGAACAGGGGAGCGGCCACACAGGAGAAGCCCCTCACAAAGCGTCTGTAGTAAGACGCCAGTCTGAGGAAGCTTTTCAGCTGTCTGGTGTCAGTGGGGCTGGGCCAGTCCTGGACAGCTTCCACTTTGTCCTCCATGGTGCTAATGCCTTCTCCCCCCACCCTGTGCCCAAGGAAAGTTACCTCTCTCCTCAGGAAATGGCACTTATCAGGATGGAGCTTCAAGCCCGCCGCAGCTACTCTCTCCAGAACCTGACGCAGTGAGGCAAGTGCTGTCTCGAAGGAGCCCCCGTGTGCCAGTATATCGTCCAGGTAGACGATACACTGCTGCCGGGGGATGCCGGCGAGCACTCTGTCCATCAGCCTCTCGAAGGTCGCAGGTGCATTGCAGAGGCCGAAAGGGAGGACCCGAAACTGCCACAATCCTCTGCTAGTGCAGAATGCAGTCTTGGGTCTGGCGTCCGGGGCGAGAGGGCACTGGAAGTAGCCAGAGCGGAGATCGAGTGAGGAGAACCAGGACGACCCAGCTACGACATCTAAGGCCTCATCAATGCGCGGGATGGGGTAGGAGTCCTTCCTCGTCACTGCGTTAAGTGGCCTGTAGTCAACACAGAATCTCCACTTACCCCCCTTCTTAGGCACCATCACCACGGCTGCTGCCCAGGGACTATCTGAGGGCTCTATGAGGCCTGCCTGCTGCATCTCCCACAGCGCCTGGTCCGCAGCCTCCTGGCGGGCCAAGGGCAGGCGACGCGGGCGCATTCTGATGGGCCTGGCATCCCCAGTGTCGATCTCATGCTGCACCAGGTGCGTCTGACCCACATCGCTCTCATTCAAGGCAAAGCTGTCCTTAAACTCTGCCAGTAGTAGCCACAGCTGCTCCTGCTGTTGAGGGTCTAGTCCATCACAGTGCCCCTGCCAAATTGCCCGCACAGTCGACAGCACAGTCTTCTCACCTGTCTGAGGAAGCTGGGCAGGGCAGGGGAAGGGGCCCAGGCTCATGAGGTGGGGTGCTGGAGTGGCAAGGGAGTAGTCTGTAGGGGCCGAAACATTGACACAAGGGGGTGGGAGGGAGGGAGAAGGGTTGCGGGAGGAGGACTGAGACAATGGACAGGGATCAGGAAGACAGGGTGGTTGGAAGGTCTTTGCAAGGGGGTGAAGGGGGCCGGTGACGTGTGACTGGTCCATCTGAGCTGTTGTCGGTTGGGGCCGGATGTTGGAGGTGTTTGGCGGGGCCATATAGACTGTGGGCCCTCCTTGGAAGCCAATCGCCCCCCTCTCCAGGTCCAGCTGGCAGCCTGTACACCGCAGGAAGTCCAACCCTAGGATACAGGGGTCCTGCACAGCGGCTACCCACACTGGGTGGAGGACAGTCTTTCCCCCTACGCAGATGGACAACAACCCCTTCCCTTTCATGGGGGCCCTCTCCCCCGTGACTGTGCGGAGCTGCACAGTTGTAGGTTGGAGTACCGTCCAGGTCGGCAAAATGTCTGGCCTCACCAGGGTCACAGTAGACCCCGTATCGACTAAAGCCAAACAGGCCACCCCCTCAACAGTGACAGGAACATGACAAAAGTCCCCCGCCCAGGTCCACCCCACCACGACAACAGGCTCCAGGATGTTGTCGTCTGCTTCTGGGGGGGGTGGAGCCCCGCCCCCCCGGCTGTGATGATGGGCTCCTCCAGACGACGACGGCGGGGGTAAGGGGGCAGGGCCTCGCGTCTCCCCAATTACGCGGACCCTGACCCGTTTCCCTGGGCTCTCACCGTTGTAGGGCACTCTCTGACAAGGTGGCCAGGCTGCCCGCAGCCCCAGCAGACCCTCTGCTCTCGACGAGACGGGGGGCGGCGGTCCGCCTGCATAGAGACAGCGCGGACGAGTTCAGTGAGCTCGTCCACCCAGGCTGGCTTCTGTGAGTCCTCACTCCTCTCCCTCGCCGATCTCACCATCGGCTGAGGAGCAGGATGATCGTCGATTGCTCCAGCCCACACCAGCTCCCTCTCTATGGCCATCTCCAAGGCCTCTTGCAAAGTCTGCGGGTGGGCTAGCTGGGTCTGGATGCGCAGTTCTGTAGGGGAAAGGGCCTGGAGAAACTGATCCCGAGCGAGTTCGCTCTGCACGGCTGGCGGCATGTGGGCGTATGCTCGCCGAGACAGGCTCTCGATATCGTTGGCCAGGGCCCGCAGCGTCTCCCCCGGCTTCCTGCGCCTATTGCAGAGTTCCGAGCGCATTAACCCCGGCTTAACACATAGTCCAAAACGCCTCCTTAGTGCCCCCACTAGGGCAACATAGTCCCCCCTGTCCTCTGGGCTAAGCAGCAACAAACAAGACAATGCGTCGTCCGCCAGACACATCGCAAGCTGCAGCGCTTTGACCTTCACTGACCATCCGGCAGCATCGGCTAAAAGTTCAAATTGCGCGTGGAAAGCTTCCCAGTCAGCCTTACCGGTGTATCTAGGCGTCTTGATGGACACCGGGCTTGATGTGAGGAAGGCGCCGCCATGTCTGTCGCCGTGAAAATCATCTTTTCCAACGGCGGCTGGTTCCCGTTGGGCTCTACCCCTCACCAGAGACTCCGAAGCTACTCCACACGCCCCCTCGCCGTAGTCGTCCATCTCTATCTTCACCCGACAGTCCGCAGGGAGCATTATTGTTGTAGAGAAAAAAAAAAGTGACAACAAAAACAGGGCTAACGGCGATAGCAACTTCGGCTGACTCGCCGAGCACAGCAGGACCGAGAAAAAAATATATAAATAAAAAATAATGATAATAATCCCACTTCTGACACCAATGTAACGACCTTGCCGGTGACATAATCATGTCGAGTCATTAGTTGAAGGTAGTTTTTAATGGACCAAAAACCAGGTCACCGAAACCCGTAACATTGTAACAACATTGTAACCAACAGCTGAAAAACCGGACCCAAACAAACCCCGGTTACCCCGGCAACACGGTCTCACTCGCGTGCAGGCCCCCACCCTCCTGCTCCTCCAAGGCCCCCCCCCCAGCCGACCCAACGATTCGCCCCCCACGCTGATCGACAAGAATAACATTACAATACAATGCAACACACAACACACAAACCATTCAACTGTCCCAGGGTCGCTACATTATATATACTGGATATATTCAATATCCAGCCAATTTAGCCTGCCATATTCATCGCCCCTCTCCTATTTCTTGTTTGCACAGTCTGAGAAACGCATTGACGGTTCAGTGTTGAGTGTTACGGAAAAGACATCATATTCTTCATTATGAAGTCTTTGGGTTGGATACATTGAATATATATTGAATACATATATATACTGTATATATTAAATATCCAGTCTATTTAGCCTGCCATAATCATCACCCCTCTCCAATTTCTTGTTTGCAAAGTTTGAGACAAAGACGCTAAATTGACTGACCCTCAGGAGGAAGAGCGCCTAGAACTAAATGAAAGTATGTGGCGTTGACAATAAGCGAATGCGCGCGAAGGGGGGTTGTAATATGCGGGAGGGTCGAGATTCGGCACAACACCTGTTGCATTCAACCCTCTCTACCTCCTAAGCTAATGCCAGCCAATATGTGAGTATATCTCCTCATGCAGCTCTGAGCAGAGCCAGAGACGAGCTCAGCCACTTTATTTTGTTCTGGTTTTGTTTGTCAGTGTCTCGCCAAACATTTCCTGCGCTCCTCCCTGACTCTCTGGTGTCGGCCATGTTATCTGCCTTGGCCCAGATGTGTGGGGAAGGGAGACGTGGCAGACGGCTCGTTTGGATCCCTGCAGACGGTCCGCTGGGAAGACAGACGATATGACTATTAGTGTTAGTATCAGTATTATGATGTCGACTCACAGCCGCTCGCACTGTGACCAGACAGAACT
>NC_044048.1:2424295-2506795 GCF_902167405.1 Gadus morhua | reverse complement strand
GGGTGGGGTCCATTAGGGTGTAGGGAGGGGCATAGGGCCTGTGTAGGACATGGTGGGGTCCTGGAGTCATTCAGACTCCAGGACCTCCATGGGGGGGGGGGCATGGATTTTGGAGCAGTCGTTCCCAGTTTTCCGTAGGCATGTCTTGTTTTGGATTTTGAGAGGGTGGAACCAGCAGAAGGTTATTATGCTTTCAATGAAATTGTTGAGGAGATTTCTGTTTATGATCAAAAGAGATAAGGTTACTCAGGAAATAATGACACTGTTGGCACATTGTGAAGATTGCCTGTGATAGATGAAAATAGCAGTTGGACATCAATGACTGTGCCCAGGTATTTGTACTGGTGTTCATCTTCCATTGGTTCCCCATTCATTTTGGTCGCAGTCCTTCCCAATGCACGCTTGTTGAAATCCAGAAACAGAGGAGCACAGTATTTTCTGCAAAGCCTTTTATTGAAGAGCACCTTCTGGGTCCTATTTTAACGGTCTGAAACGCAAGTGAGAAGCGCCAAACGCAAGTAGCTTTGTCGGCGGTTCTATGGCGATGTTGCTATTTTACCAGCGGATATATGGCTCTTGCGCCCAGCGTAAATCTAAAAAGGTTTGGTCTGAAGTAGCTTAATTTCCCGTAGGTGTGGTTTGGGCGTAACATGAAATAAACCAATGAGAGTGCCATCTCCCATCCCCTTCAAGAGCCATGAGCGCATTTGAATCCGACGAGTTTATATTTTGACAGCGTGTTTGCAGTCTCCGATGAGACAGATGCATGACTACATGAATTTCAAACTTCAAATGGCTCAGTTTATGGCCAAATAATATGGCCTAATTCACACATGGAATAGTGTTTTCTTCCACAACTTCAGAAATACTGAGTCCTCAAATAAAGAAAACTTAACACACATATGATATGCGGTAACTGTGGTTCTATTTAATGACACAATACATTAACAAACATCTTTTCTTACCAGTATTCTATGCATTATCGTTATCGACTTTTGTTCCTAATTTGCATGTGTCCCCCCGTTAACATGCATTGCCATGGACTGTATTATGCGTTACGTGTTTAGTTTGCGTGTGTTTAAACAGATGGACGCACACACGCGCGGCTGCATTCATTCATTCTTTTTGACACTCACTCGCAGTAAAACATGTTTTCTGACGATCAAATACTCATCAATCCTAAAAGTGATTGGCTTGTACACGATGTCTGTGTCAAGAAAATATGTTTGCTGTATGGTGTTTGCAGATGCATTGATTTAAAACAACACAACTTATTACCGCTGTATCAGCTGTTCTTTCCAAAATAATATACCCAGAATGTGTGGCTAGGTAATTGAGAGTAGCAAAGTGTATGCGCGAGGTGCACAAGCAACATTATGCATGCGCCCTTAAAATAGGATCTGAACAACGTGCCACTGACTTTAAACCAGGTATTTCCTGGTTTCTGAAACGTCAAAATAGCACCAGGGAACGTTTGCGCCAGAACACGCCTCCTCCTTTTGCCGAACCGCCCCTTGGGGCGCAAGATCATACCCTAATTTACCGACGCGGGGAGGTGGAGGGAAAAGAACGCTCTGCGCCAGTTGCAAACTAGCAACGACAAAGTGTAGAAAGTCAATTGCATTGGATGCAAGATAGGGCCCTCTGTGCTGTCAGTTTGAGGAAATCTGTGATCCACAGAACTAGCTGGTGATCTAGGTTGAGGCACTTCATACGTCTTAGCCAGGATATTAGGCTGTAGGGTGTTGAAGGCAGGGGGAAGGACAGGTGTGTTTGGGCCCTCTAGAATAGAGGCTCATGGTGTTTAACACACAGAGTTTGACATCCTCCACCCATCTCTTGCCTTCATGATGAGGGAGGGGAGGTCTGTCAGGCTGCTCCTTTTGGGTTTGGAAGGAATGTGGACGGTACAGAAAATATTTTTTTTGCGTTTGGTAAAGCTTTAACTTGTTATAGGTTGAATGTGAGTTAATAATCAAAGTATTTTTTCTGTTTATAAGAATAACCTTCCCACATGTACTGCTGATTCCATGGTCCCATCCATAAGATGTCTTTCATGGCTGAGTGATGTGGTCCTTAGCATCAGACTCAAGCCTGGGCTCTGACTCCTAAACCTGTAGTGGTTACTAATGAATCTGTTGTAACCGTGAAGGTGTTCTTAATTCATATACCAATGCGTATACTTGAATACCATGACACGTTCTATGCTGGCTCAGTGGTTGAACTGGTTTGAACTACGCTGGCACTGTGGTTGAACTGGATTGACACTGAAACACTGACACTGAAAATAATAGGGAAAATATTAACAGGAAGAATTATATACAAAATCTAAAAGCAAGAAAGTACTGAAAAATATTTTCCTTAAGTAAGTAGACAGACATGTAGGACATCAAATCTTTAAATTCATGCCAAATTAAATGCTTGGATGGGCTTATTACAGGAACGCCACTGACACCATAGATCATTTTTATCTTTCTTAATGAAAAGAAGATGCCTCCGCTTGCTTTAAGTAGCTTGTTGGGTTCTTTGAGGGACATTAGTTAGGTCATGCTGTCTGCCTTCCATGGATCACGGCACAGAAGCACAAAGCAGTGTTGATACATTTCAGCAGGATGTCATCATCCTCTCCCTATCACCTTCTGAACAACTAACATAAACATCCAACATGGATCCAGAACTGATCTGTGGGAGCTCGTCTAAACACACAGGAGGAGGCAGGAGGCCGGCTGACACAGCAGTTCTCTAGAGCCATTTCATTACATTCATAACCCCTCCCCCCCACCCCCCCCCCCCGGTACCTCATTAGGGACCCTCCAGCCCCCCGCAGACCACAGAGAGAATGGGGCTCTCGATCTGAATGCCGGAATACCATGGCTACTGGTGCTGCCTGCACCACCAGCATGGACAGATGGACGGACAGACGGAGGAGGACAGGAAGAAAGACTCATTGTACAAAGCCCCCCCCACCCCCTAGCAAAATGGCCTAGCGATCCTGGGAATTTGGCAAGAGGGCTATGGCCGGTGTGTTGGTTTGAGGGGGAACAATGTGGCGGCGCTGGTGTGGTGCAGAGGACATGAAGCCCCAAGGGGCTGTGTTGTTGGACAGGAGAGGAATGCTCCATGTCCCACCAACCGGAATCTGTACATGGTTAAAAATAAACCGAAGTTGGGGTGACGTGTGCTCATCAATGTGCACGCTGCTCTGACATCATGCTTGGTCACCTCGGGCCAAGCACAAGACCACGTTTGGTTTGTCCCATACAGAGTTGTACATTTAGTAACTAGTTATACCTGTATTAACTTGTTATACATGTATTAACTACAGTTATAAATGTATTAACTAGCAGTGAAATACTTACTTTGCCTGCTCCTTTGACTGCTTAGACAATTACTGATGAATACTAATTATAAGTATAGGAGTGAACAGACGAAGTACTAGTTTTTATAAAATAACATCGCCCACCAGGTTCAAGGGGCAAGGTCAAGGCAAATATATATATTTTCCATTGGCGTTTCCTTTCCACTCAGCCAATGTTAAAGACACACTGGGCTTGAGTGTCGATTTGCGTCGCAGTGAAATGGTATAACAGCCCCAGCAAAGGGCAGGAGCCTCGCTGACACCCTGCTCCGTCCAACAAGAGAACCTCGATCCCATCGCTCACACCTTCCCAGGACATCACCCGGCTCTTTCCGATCAACTCTTTAGTATATTTTGGTCTCCTCCTAACTTTGCTCGGTTTTCATAGAAGTTATTTGAAAATAAGTTTGTTCCTTTAAATTTTGCAGAGAAGTAATTTGTGCTGCAACACACACCACCAGTTATGTAAGAAGTGGAGGATAATTGCATGCACGTTTGTGTGTGTGTGTGTGTGTGTGTGTGTGTGTGTGTGTGTGTGTGTGTGTGTGTGTGTGTGTGTGTGTGTGTGTGTGTGTGTGTGTGTGTTAGCTTAAGCGAGAGAGAGCGAGTAAGAGAGAGCAAAGAGCGAGAGAGAGCGAGTAAGAGAGAGCAAAGAGCGAGAGAGCGAGAGCGAGGGGGAGAGTGAGAGTGCTATACATTGCAGCTTGGCTCTGAAACGTGTGTGCTTAAAACAAGCTGTGTTCCAGGAATAGGCCTGAGGGACATGGAGAGTGGAGGCAGCAGGGGGGGTGGTGTTAGTGTTGGTGGGGAACTACACACATTGAAACCCTACTAAAAAAGGTTTACAACATAGCAACACAGTGGCTCTTTCAAACAGAGAGAGCGCCACTTCTGAATTAAGCCCAAGCATGCGGACCAGTGAAGACCAGTAATGGTCATGTTCCAAACTTGAATAATTAGTAACTATGAACATCCATCAATTACAGTCCTCATTCACAGCAACACCATGTTAATTTTTCATCAGCACCAGAAACCCTCACTGCAGGTTGTTCATTAGTTTAGCAGCACTGTGGTAAGAGGGCTGTAGGCCGTGACAGTGTAAAGAGCTCATGGAGGGGAAGAGAAAATGAGTGTAGCATAATAGTTCCAAAACTCTGGGCTCAAATGAAGCATCATTGAAGGCCTTCGGCTCAAAGCTTAAGTTTCCAAACAAGCGCCACTTCCAGGAAATACTGCTCTCAAGACATTCTTGTGAACTGTGCTCCTGCAGAGGGGCTAAGCCTCCTGGCAGAACCCACCGCCAGCACAGAGAGAGAGAGAGAGAGAGAGAGAGAGAGAGAGAGAGAGAGAGAGAGAGAGAGAGAGAGTCAGAGAGAGAGAGAGTCAGAGAGAGAGAGAGAGCGCAGCCAGATTAACAGGAAATCTAGGCAGACAGAGCTTCTAGAGCACAGGCAGATTCATAGCACAGACAGACAGACAGACCGATGGAGAGAGCAGAGCCAGATTCACAGGAAAGAGAGAGAGAGAGGGCTTTAAGTGCACCCCAGCTCTGCTGCTCTTGAGCCACTCTGCATGCTGGTGTACATGTACAATGTAATATTTTATTGAATATAGCAACCCGCTCATTAAAGGGTTTTTATTTTAAAACCTTCTTGAGCGTCTGGACCTGGACTCACTGGGCAGATATAAACATGTTGACTGAAGTGAATTATTTCTCCGAGATGTATGTTGGAGAAAACTGTGTGTCCGCACTGAGTAGCTCTCTGCCAGGTTGTGCTGACTGATGATGGATAAATGCGAGCCACGCAGTCTAGTGGTCAGAAGCACACATTTGAGAACAGATGAAGCTTAAATGTTACAGTTCTCAAATAACAGGGGAAAATAGATCTACTTTGTAGGCATCGCCGTGCACTCCTACCCCTTGTCTAGTGTTTACAGTGTACTGTGACACTATTTAGACTAGATGGAAAACACACGTCACCTCTGGCATATTAGTTGATGATAGATTGTCCTACTTAGCTTAAAATCCTTTGAGATCAAACTTTCATCTGCTTTACAGGCTGTAAGTTACAATAACATAAAATGGATGCAGCTTAACATTTTAGATTAGTAATTAAGATGACGTCATAAAATAACTTAAAGGATTAACAAATCTTTACATTATTGAGCCATACATTTAAATAATATCGAATCATAGCAACGTTCTACTTTTCTCCCTTAAGCTAATCGTAGCTGTGCATGACGTCTGACATCGTAACACCACCGCCTCATCCCAACCCCTGCAGGTTATTTGTGAGTGTCTGGAAAACCACCTGTGGACAGAACGGTACTGTAACCACACACGTGTTTAAACCCCTTCCCCAACGTGTCCCACCGGAGCCGGTATGGGATTGCTGCGGGCCAGGACCGCTCCGGACGGGACCAGGAGGAGGAGATGAAGTGTCGGCCGCAGCAGAGAAGGCTGTCTCACAACAACTCCATTAATCAAGACTCAGCCACACAATACTGCTTTCTTTGGAGAACATCCATGGAGTACATGTGAAGGGGTTTGAATTTCAAATGCTTGGAAGGATGCATTATAATGGGGATTTGGCCTACAATACAGCAGACCCAGTAAAGTCCAAAACCCTGGCCTCTCGTGGTGATGTGAATGTGTGATGGTCTGAGGGGGAGCAGGCAGACATGCGGGAGGTGTCGGGCTGTTCTCTACCTGTGTTTTCAGGCCAGGGTAACGCGGGTACAACAGCTAGAGATTCAATAGTGAAAGGAAAGCGTGGCTATTGACCAGAGCTCCGTAATATTAGGAGGTCAGCGACACAGAGTACATCGGGGGCACGGGGAGATCACAGGGTTCAGCCAGGGGCCCGGAGGATTACAGCCCCTGGCATCAGCCCTGAGTCCTGTCAGCAGTGAGGGGGGTTTGTGTGTGTGTGTGTGTGTGCGTCTGTGTGTCTGTCTTTGTGTGTGTTGTATTATACATCCTCATTCACAAATGTCCCCTAAATTCTGGTCCAATGACCAATGGTGAAATGTGGTTGTTGAATTGTGCTATCGATGCATAGCCTGTATAAGCTGTAGGCTAGCTTTTAGCATTATTCATTGACTGTTTCTATTTAATAAATTATTATTCATTTGAGATTGAGATCTTGACACGGTAAGTGTTTGGTAGTAGAAAATAAAGACGATACATTAAAGATTGATCGCAATAAAAACATTTGACAGACAATTTCGTCATGGTTTTGTAATTCTTTGGGCAAAACCTCTTTAGAGCACAAACCTAAAGAAACACACAACTCTGTGGGGGTCAAAGGAAGGGGGGTCATTGAAGAGCAAAGCAGAAACACATGTCATGTTTGAACATTTCCCTGTTAAATGTAGTCTGTTTCACACACATACGCACACACACACACACTCAACGTTTCTGTGTATGTGTGTGTCTAAACACCTTTAAACACAGACATACAGACATGCAGGCACACTTTTCCAGACAGCGTACTTCAGGGCTTTCTGGCTGCAGCGAGGGAGTACCTTTATGGAACCATTGACTTCCTGTGTCTCTGAAGCTGCTGTCTTCTGGTTGTCACGTTGTGGACATGCTTATCTTCACGGCACAAAATCACAAAAGTTAAGGGTGACAACCTGCTGCTCGTGGAAGACCAAAATCTAACCCGAGAGCACTTAGATTAACAAGGACTGGCCGGCCTCCAAAAGACACAGACTAATATATAGCAGACTTGATACAGTATTGTGCAGCAGACTTGATAAGATAAAGGTGACTTGATTTGACAAGATATAGCTAACTTGATACATTATAATGTAGCAGACTTGTTAAGACATAGCAGACTTGATACGTTATAGTATAGCAGACTTGATAAGATAAGGCTGACTTAATACGTTAAGAGATATGTTATATGATAAGATATAAGTGACTTGTTAATATATATGGGACTTTAAAAGAAAGAAATGACTTGAAAATATACGTTATAAACACTGCAGGTTTGCGACAACCGTCCACAGAAACCTTTATTTTTCTATACTTTTCTGTACTCCAGAGACCACAGGACAGTGGCGGCTGGTGGTTTTTAAAGTGAGGAAAGAAGGACTGCGTGATTGGTTGCCATTGGCCTGCTTGCACTGTTAGTGGCGTATGGTGGCATAGGTATGTGAGACTCAAGTTGTTTCAGGTTGTGTCGGGAACTACAAAATAGCAGGGAGGGATAATTATGTGAACTGATATAAATCCACCAGTGGCAGCATTGTACCTTTAAAGCTGGTGGGCGGCATGTCTTGGACTACAAGGACAGAAGGAAAGGATGCAAAGCCAAATAGTCACATCAGGCCTACTCTTGATTTGTAAAACTAAATAAAAAAATCTGGGCCTAGAATTGGGCCTATTTTTGCCCTCAATGACTGAAGCTATTGGTTGTAATTTGGCTATGTTTATTTTCAGCTACATTTTTTTTAAGATAAATGAAGCCACAAGACAAAAGGTGATGCCATTTAAAATGCATCATGCTCTGAATCATTCACTAAGATCCTTTCTACAATATCCAAGAGAATGGTCAGAGTAACAAACAATTAAAAGAACAACAAGAACATTATTTCACAACTATTTGCATGGGCTGTAAGCCTAACATTGTTTGAGGTAAATGTGGATGTTAATGGATGTTTCAGAATGTTGGTCATGGTGTTTAAGATTAAGCCTATTAAGATTGAGGGACTTAATTTATAGATCAGGTCAATCCTCCTCGCGGGCTCCGCAGCTTGGCCGCGGGCAGCCCGGCTCCGCAGCCCGGCTGCGGGCTATGGAAACGCCAATGTAACCGAACACACTTTACCGCAACGAACAGTAGCGCACCGCTCGGTGGAAACGAGGCACGACTGAGTGGGTTTGTTGGTTCTCGTAGCCTAGACTTGAGGGGATAACCCCTCCCTCCAGGCTGCTCCACAGCCAGAGCTCCTGCTTGTTAATTCATTGCGCAGCCATAGGCTATGAACAGACGTAGGCGGGATCCAGAACCAGAGCCCTTAGCTAGTCACATCCACTCAGAGGAGGACTTTCCTCCTCTCTCCCATTGCACCCCATGTTATTCACCGGCCACCAACACCTTCGGGAAAATTAATGGGAGGCTGAGGGAGGAACGTCCTCCCTCAAGTAATTTTCAATAGGCGATGGGGGGGGGGCTAATATCACTTTACCGAGGGAAACGAACATTACATATACAAAGGCATTAATGTAGTCATATTTAAGGGCATTAATTCATTAGTAGTCTGGACAATGTACATTTTTTATTCTCAACAATGTTAAGGAGGATCTTCCTCCCTCTCCTCACTGGAGAAGCCTCCACTGCCACAGGATGGTTTCAACCTCCCAGAGGATTTCACCCTGCCCACCAGCGTAGCGGCCAGAGGACACATCGACGTTTGACTCTCCACTTTCATTTCATGACGTATAGACCTACGCTATATGTTTAATATAAAGAGCTGTGCTTCAGTTGGGATAATATAAGGCCAAGAGACATTATAATGCTGTTTAAAGCAGCCAGGCTTTGCTGCATCGTTCGGGAACACACTCGGACACACACACACGTTTAATGGTGTACAGATGTGTTTGGGCCCCTTGGCATTGCAAAAAGAACACACTGATGAGTGTGTGTGTGGGCACCTGACGTATAGCTCAGAAAGAAATAATGCAGACACAAAATGGAAGTGAATTCATCATGTTCTTTGACTGTTTTAACATTCCACAGACAAATTAGAGGGGGTGGAGATCTGATTTCAGGTAATAACAGAGGACTATTTAGGAAGGAGAACTTCATCAGAGACTCAACTGAGAAGCCCTGAAGGCTGGGTATGTTTGAAGTGTGTGATGGAAAATCTACATGTTGTTACGTTTTTCTTTATGAACTTAGGTTTTGTTTACTATTCCATGTATGTTCTTGCCATCCTGCTCTCCTTCAGGGTTGTAAACCTTTTTGGTTGGTGATGTCATTTGTTCTCACTATCTGTTCCCGTGTCATCTTCTGTTGGTTTTGGCCTGTTCCTTGACCCCCCTGGGGACGACGGGAAACAAAGGGTTACTTGGCACAGCCGCGACCCCATATTTATGTCATCCTGAGGAACTTCAATCAATAGATCACCATCTGGTTAACAAAGGCTTTTGGTTTATTGGGGGGCAACTGCCCTCAAGAACTCAATCTAAGTGCATAAGAACTCCTGACTTTAGCCACTCAGTGGACTTCGCCTTGCGAACCTTTAGAGAATAAAGTGAGACGCAGGGTGAATTCCCATCTGAAGCCTCTGATTATTGTATTGTATGCCTGTTTTGTTGTTCATGCATGTTGCGATGTATCTATGTTTGTACTTTTATTCCAAATATATATGAGACGCAATTGCCTGCAAGTATTGTGTGCTTTTTGCATCTAAATATCTCATCTGTCTTAGACGCAAAATCTGATAGAGAATTTGCTCCTACAAGTGTTTTAACTGGTGGATCTGGTGTGAGGTGCTGAATGTCTGGGGAACACTTAGAAGAAGAGATAGAAGTGGGGATGACAGATTTGTTCTTTTTTATAATCTTTTGCTGTCTTTAAAAACTAGAGCTTTGGATACCTGAAGACAGTCAGCAGTTGGCACAGACCGACCAACTCACGCTCCATTACTACAAACAAACCTGTTGCTTCATATCTCTGTTATTAGGAGATCTCCTCTGAATATGTTGGAGACGGTCGATGTTTCCCTCTCTGTGCAGAAATGTGGCAAATAATGCATCTTTTAAATGAATAAATATCCCGTTGTGTGCCACCAATCCTCTTCCCAGTGGACTCTAGACACCTGAGCAACAGGAAGCCCTGGTCCTCAGGGAGAACTTCCTCCAGAACCAGAACTCAAACACCAGGAGGTCCAAGAGGAGATCCCATTGCCCACTCCCAGAGGAAGAAGGTCTGGACGGATCTGTCAGCAGCCAGCGCCAAGCATAGCAAAAATAAGGGTTTGAGAAAACCCATAACATTTGCTTAGCAGCCTCAGTTTGATACATTCTTTGTTTTGTTTTGTACTTTTGTTTCGTACAAACAGTTCATCTCCCTGTACACGTGTTTCAATCACACACACACACACACACACACACACACACACACACACACACACACACACACACACACACACACACACACACACACACACACACACACACACACACACACACACAGAGACACAACTCCCTACAGTGAAGGGTGATGGACTGGGTTAACAGGTGCCCTATTTTCTCCCGATTCCCATAGACGGATCAGAATCACTCTGCTCCGACGGTAACCTTGGGGTTCCTCCTAACAGGCATGACTGCATGACCGCACCGTGATCTAACTAACTTTGTCATGGTTACTTACAAACCTACCTGGGAGCCACCAAACCAGCCCAATAGACTCCAGAAACAGATGAAACATGCACACATCATGTAACAGAAAGGGACCCAGTATACGTTGGTTTCTTCTGCTTCAAACAAACTGATAAACCATATGCACGGCTCTGTGGATGGCCAGACTGACATATAGTAAACTTCATTTACAGTTCAGCCAAATACTGTACACCATTCTTTAACCCTTATGTCTATTCCTGCGGTTCTTATACATTGTTGTTTGTAGTTTTATATAGTTGAACCATTTCTATTTGTGCTGCATGTTGTGGTTATGTTGCTTGTTATGTTTATTCTATTCTTTCTGGCTTGAGCTGCGCAACTGTAAAAAAATATTTCCTCCTAGATCCATAAAGTAAGTTCAGAAAGATAACATGCAGGCAACTCATGACAAGCGGATTATATCCACGTTTATCTCATGTGGTTTGAACAAGGCCGCTCACATAAGCATTACCCCCCAGGGTTCACACATAGGCACACACAAAGACCTACTCTACTCACTAGGGTACATCATGGTGCTGTACCCCAGTCCAGAATCCTGATCATGTAGTGTGTGTGTGTATATGTGTTCCAGTGAGGGACATTTCGTGTGTGATATATTTCTATTTTGCACATGTCCTTACTTGTTGAGTAATGTTTGATGTTTTTATATGTGTTGTATCAACTTGTACCTAGGGACTGCAGATGTAAATTAGCCTAGGCTCTGGTGCGATGCCTGAAATTGTTACATTTAAGTTGTTGTTTTTTTAATAAAATTGAAATATAATTGAATTGAAAAGACCAGCTCCAGACAAAAGCCTTCACCTTATCACCCACCATGTGTACACCCAGGTCCTGTGTTGCGTGGTGCCTAGCTGAAGAGTCACACAGAAGGTGAGACTCTTCAGTCTCACCTTCTCTGTGGTTCAAAGTAAAGACTTTGAACCACGGTTCAAAGACTGTCAATGTGAAATAGCCTCCATGTGTTTACCCACGGACGTTCTGAGTGCCGGAATGTGTGGCCTCTTTCTGGGATCTCTGGCCGGGAGCTCTGGTCCCAGTTAGCTCAGCTGGGGAGGAGGAGGGCCGTGGTGGATAAGCAGCCCCCTTGAATCAGTGTTACATGGGTTGTGCTCAGTGAGGAGCCAGACAACGCCTGGAGAGAAAATACAGTTCAGCACAAGAAATTAGCCATCAGGGGGAATACTCATAATGAATGCAAACACAAGGATTTACAATTTTATTTTGGGATTTAATTATAAATTACTAATATATATATATGACCGAGGAAGTGAATGTTAACATTGATGGCTGTGCCATTACTGAACGTCCAACCATTAAAAATCTTGGGGTTATTTTTGAACCTCAACTAACAATCGATTCACACATCAAAGCTACCACCAAGATTGCATTTTACCATTTCAGCAACATAGAAAAAATTAGATCATTCTTGTTATTGCGTGATGCCGAGACACTTATTCACTCATTTTGATTACTGCAATGCCTTTTTTTCTGTCTTCCGAAATGCTTTATCAGAGGCCTTCAGCTTTTGCAGAATGCTGCAGCCAGGATTCTGACAAAAAGTAAAAGAAATTATCATATAACGCCTGTACCGATATCCTTACATTGGCTTCAAATAGTGGCCAGGGCTGACTTTAAGGGTGCACTCACACAAGGCCATCTGGCCGTGGCCGTTTTCACACCTAACCGTGCTCAAATCTGCCAGTGTGAGTGTGGCCAGTCTGGCCAGGCCAGGCCAACTTGGCCACTTGGGAGAGGTGTGCTGCTACGGGCCGCCACGGTACAGATGCTAATGAGCCGACACGCGCACTTGCACGGCTACGCAACCTGAGCTGGATGACGTATAGTCCATGCGACGACCACGGACATAATAAAGGCGACGGGCCTTCTTTCCCATTAAACGGTAAACATGGCGTCAAGCGGTTCAACTGTTGGTTCACGTTGGTCCCATTGAGAAGTCGAGTGTCTGTTAGCCATTTGTTGTCCATTGTTGTTAAAACTCTGACTGGCGGCAGACTTTATTATGGTCCATTTAATTGCAGTCGTTTTGGGAGTGGAAGTTAGGTTTAGGATTATCGCGTGATCTCGTGATCTCGCGTGAATACGGCTGGCTCGCAACGCACGTTGCGCTGCCGTAACGCCCCGGTGGAAATGCAAGCAGGGCAGAGTCGCAGCAGTTCCGTGCCGCAGCTGTAACGTTGCCGTAACGCGTCCGGTGGAATCCCCGGGTAAGACTCTCATCTTAACTTATAAGTCACTTAATGGATTGGTACTTTTGTACCTGTCTGAGCCTCTCCACTTATATTCACCTGCACGCCCCCTTCGCTCTCCTGACACTGGTCTTTTGGTCATCCCATCCACCAAAAAATCAGTTGGTAAGAGAGCATTAGCCTCCCGTGCCCCATATTTATGGATTATACCATGGTCTGGGGGAATGCTCGATTCTGATTGGCTGCAGGGTGTGCATTATCTCCTGATGTACGGACACCTGCTAAGTAGTTCCAGTCAAATTGTCTGTTCACCGTGCTCCATTAATGCGCTAGCTGGCGTATCGTATCAGCCTGTCTCAAAAATTAGTAACCATAGCAACGGGAACGCAGTCAAAGCCGACGGACTAGAATACCTCCCGTATCCAAGTCGTAGCTAAGGTCCGTCCTAATTACTGGAGTAGTGAACAACGATCTGTTGCATAAGAATCTTTCGGGAGGGTAATGGTTGCTCCAGGAATTAGTCAAACCCTCAGGCATTACCAGGGAAACAAAGTTATGGCTTGTGAAAAACTTTATATTTGGATTGTAAATCCAAATATAAAGTGGACGACGCCTCCGCGTCGTCCATTAACACCGGGATTCCACCGGACGCGTACGCGCCGCGGAACGGCTGCGTCCTTTGACCTGCGTCCATTCCTACCGGGCGCGTAACGGCATTGTAGCGCTGCCTTGCGAGCCAGCCGTATTCACGCGAGATCACGAGATCACGCGATAATCCTAAACCTAATGTACTCACCTTCCGCTCCCAAAACTATTGCAATTAAATGCCACGCTTTGTCCTTTCTGACATTTTCCTTATAAAAAGGATGATTTGGTACATAAATGACTTCATGTTGCTGAATTTCGACAATGAGTCTCTCGTCGTCCATGTTGCCGACCCTCTGAGACCCTTTGATTGATTGACTGCTGACCTGGTGCCACCGGTCATGACGTCATAATGTTGATGTGAAGTTACATGAGCTGAGTTTTGTGTTTTATTTTGAAAATTGACCGGATGCTCTATGGCTTTTACTTTTCACTTCCTGCCCGGCTCGACCTGCTCTTTCGAAATTGACGCGGTTTAGCAGCGGCTCGCGGCAAAAATAGAATTGGACGGAAAGACAGCGCCGCGCCGCGGCACGCCGCTCCTGGGACGCTGCTGAAACGTACCGCGGCGCAACCGGTGGAAATGGTCTCATTGATCATAGTGGAAGCGATCAGCAGCTGTGACCGCGGCGCAGCCGTCCCGCGGCGCGTACGCCTCCGGTGGAATCGAGCCTTAATGGTGCGGCCACACCAACCGCGTTACTGGCGTTGGACAACGCGAGTAACGCGCCTAACCTGACGCTTGACCAGTGTGTGGTGGTTCAACGCTTCCAACGCGTCAACGCGCCAACGCAGCTAATTGAGTCCATGTCCATGCAAGTGAACGGAGCGTTCCCTCTTCGTCATAACTATCAAACCAAACATCCTTCACATTCACTGAGCGAACATTATGAAAGTGAAATGCACATTTCTCGCTAAAAATGTTTCCATAAACGCATTTAATGGCATAACTATGTAACTATTTCCACCCAGAATAAAGAAAAATGTCGGCCGTGGCTGCGCTGGAGTCCGAGGTAGGAAACCCAAACGCCGCCGTGTTTGGGTGATAGAGTTTAGATCAGGTTAGATTAAATAATCTCGGATATAAATAACAATAATCGGGTTAAATAACTTCACATGGTGTGTCTGGTGTGTTTCCAGCATTCGCAGTGTTGATCAGCAGAGAAGCAGTCCGCCAAGACGTTGAGGTTGCTTAGCAACCAGAGACTCTGTCCATGCAAGTGAACGGAGCGTTCCCTCTTCGTCATAACTATCAAACCAAACATCCTTCACATTCACCGAGCGAACATTATGAAAGTAAAATGCACATTTCTCGCTAGAAATGTTTCCATAAACGCATTTAATGGCGTAACTATGTTACTATTTCCACCCAGAAAAAAGAAAGATGTCGGCCGTATGCTTCTGTGCAAGCTCACTACTCTCTGCCAGTGACGTCGGGTCAAGCTCCACGCTGATTGGCTACCGCGGCTAAGCGTCACGCGTTGGAGCGTTGAAAGTTCAATTTTCTGAACTCCGGGCGTTGGTGCGTTGGGCGCGTTACTGCGTTTACGTGCGTAATTACGTGCAACTGCCGCGCCTAACGCCCCCAACGCAACGCTTCAACGCTTCAACGCGTGTACCGCGCCTAAACCAATGGTTCCCTATGCAAAAATGCCGATTTTCAACGCCCCTAACGCGAGCAACGCGGTTGGTGTGGCCGTACCGTAATGGTGCGGCCACACCAACCGCGTTACTCGCGTTGGACAACGCGAGTAACGCGCCTAACCTGACGCTTGACCAGTGTGTGGTGGTTCAACGCTTCCAACGCGTCAACGCGCCAACGCAGCTAGATGAGTCCATGTCCATGCAAGTGAACGGAGCGTTCCCTCTTCGTCATAACTATCAAACCAAACATCCTTCACATTCACTGAGCGAACATTATGAAAGTAAAATGCACATTTCTCACTAAAAATGTTTCCATAAACGCATTTAATGGCGTAACTATGTTACTATTTCCACCCAGAATAAAGAAAAATGTCGGCCGTGGCTGCGCTGGAGTCCGATGTAGGAAACCCAAACGCCGCCGTGTTTGGGTGATAGAGTTTAGATCGGGTTAGATTAAATAATCTCGGATATAAATAACAATAATCGGGTTAAATAACTTCACATGGTGTGTCTGGTGTGTTTCCAGCATTCGCAGTGTTGATCAGCAGAGAAGCAGTCCGCCAAGACGTTGAGGTTGCTTAGCAACCAGAGACTCTGTCCATGCAAGTGAACGGAGCGTTCCCTCTTCGTCATAGCTATCAAACCAAACATCCTTCACATTCACCGAGCGAACATTATGAAAGTAAAATGCACATTTCTCGCTAGAAATGTTTCCATAAACGCATTTAATGGCGTAACTATGTTACTATTTCCACCCAGAAAAAAGAAAGATGTCGGCCGTATGCTTCTGTGCAAGCTCACTACTCTCTGCCAGTGACGTCGGGTCAAGCTCCACGCTGATTGGCTACCGCGGCTTAGCGTCACGCGTTGGAGCGTTGAAAGTTCAATTTTCTGAACTCCGGGCGTTGGTGCGTTGGGCGCGTTACTGCGTTTACGTGCGTAATTACGTGCAACTGCCGCGCCTAACGCCCCCAACGCAACGCTTCAACGCTTCAACGCGTGTACCGCGCCTAAACCAATGGTTCCCTATGCAAAAATGCCGATTTTCAACGCCCCTAACGCGAGCAACGCGGTTGGTGTGGCCGTACCATAAGTAATGGAGAACAGAGGTGTCAAAAGTATTCACATTCATTACTCAAGTACAAGTATAGATACTAGCGTTTAAAAATGCTTCTGTAGAAGTTGAAGCATCAACTCAAGCTTTTTACTTGAGTAAAAGTATAAAAGTACTGGTTTCAAAACTACTTAAAGTATTAAAGTAAAAGTAATGCAAGGGGGAAAAATGCCATTAAGGACAAGAGCTTAGGCCGTGCCACAGGGGCCTATAGAATTACAATCAGCTTTTTTGCCAAGTATGCTCACACATACAAGGAATTTGGTCTCTGCATTTATCCCATCCGTGAATTAGTGACACACACACAGCACACCTCTATAGCACACTGCCCCACTTCCCCCCAAAAAACATTTTTCTAAAGGCCATCGAATGACTATAATGCTAATGTTGAAAAGATTGGGATGCACCTGTTTCAGACACATTTATGCCCATTGAAAATGAACGCATATTAGTACAATGCAAATACATTAAAGAATCATATATGTGTACTACTGAGCATTAGCATGTTTTTAAAGGAGCGGAAGATATGATGACTAGTTCCCTGTAAGTATTGGAATGGTGCAAAAAGTCAAACTTCAGAGGCATGTTATCAAAAGCCTTTATTGGAAATGTAAATGTATGTAGGCTATCCAAGCTTAGCTGCAGGAATTTAAGATGTAACGAGTAAGAACTGAGTTGTTTTTGCATCCAACCATTTCAAAAAATTCTTCCAGGTACGGCCAGGGATGTACGGGTGCACTCACACTAGGCCATCTGGCCGTGGCCGTTTTCACACCTAACCGTGCTCAAATCTACCAGTGTGAGTGTGGCCAGTCTGGCCAGGCCAGGCCAATTTGGCCACTTGGGAGAGGTGTGCTGCTACGGTACAGGCTAGGGATGGGCACGAGTGGTAAATTCCAAACTCGAGTGATCGAAGGAATTCCTCGAGGATCAATCGAGTACTCTTTAAATCAAATCTATTTTTAGAATGCAACGCATCTGCAGCAGGAATAGGCCTGATGATGAACGTCAATATTACCAACCAAACATGTAATGCTTATTCTCCATCAAAACAGTCAGAGTTATCAGAGTATTCATTATTTATTTTTGTTATTTACCGTTCAAAACACATTTTCCTTACAAAAATAAATATGCGTCTCACAATTTAAATCACGTCGAACAAGGCCTGTAACAGTTTAAAAAAAACGAAACAAGTAGCCTAACCATTGCAAATAATTTAAAGCTGCAAATAAAACGGCATCAAATGGACTATGGAAATACTCAGCGTTGTGATCTTCTCTACACGCCCGGGATTACAGCTGCGTCTTGCGGAGGTGAAAATAGCCGACACACTTTCACTTTCACCGTTGCTGCGGGTCTGCTTTCCCGAACTCACCGTTGTTTCAGGAGCATATGTTGCCGCATAGTACTTTCTGGTAGCTCGATTTCGCTTGGCATATTTTACACTTCACCTTATGATCTCCTATTTCTTTAGAGTATTTCAATTCTTCGCTGCGGTTTGCTTTAACCGCCATCTCTTAACTTTTTTAATTCTGGCGTGCCTGCGCACGGAACGCGCCATGGAAATGGATGCATTTCATTTTCTTTGTGCCCACGTCATGCGTTAGTGGCGCCGACAGAAAATTGATACATTTGCTTCAGAAAACTTTGTTTATGTGTGTATATGCAAACTCGAGTTTGCCTGTCCACCAACCGAGTTCATTTGTAACGAGGAGTACTCGAGTAATCGATTCCTCACGCCCATCCCTAGTACAGGCCACTACGTAGATGCTAATGAGCCGACACGCATGACGTATAGTCCATGCGACGACCACGGACATAATAAAGGCGACGAGCCTTCATTCCCATTAAACGGTAAACATCTCGTCAAGCGGTTCAACTGTTGGTGTGTTCTCTGTGTTGTTGTCCATTGTTGTTAAAACTCTGACTGGCGGCAGATTTTATTATGGTACATGCAGCGGACGCTTGGTGATGACTCGTTATGACGTGATGACGTATGTACAAGAGCCTACCGTGGCCAGGCCACAGTTGCGACGGCCAACGGCCACGGCCAGATTGCCATTTGCCTAGTGTGAGTGCAGGCCAGAGAACAATGGTTTTTGTTTTTTTTATTGGTCCTTAAGGTGCAAAGTAAACAATGTACAAAGTAATTATGGTGCGAAGTCAAACCGGAGAAGTGATGCAGGAACTGATTTTATTAGAGGAACAATCACACCCCTTGCCGTCTCCGTTGTGTCGACCAACAGGTCCATGGCGTCGACGGATAGTTAAAAAATATTAGACGCGCAAGTAAGCTACGGAGAGGGTCTCCGAAAGGCTCTCCGGCTATGGAGAGGGCTCTCCGTGTCTACGTACAGCACTTTAACATGCACACGCATTTCAAAAGGCACCATCCAGGTGCTACTATCATCGTTACTATCAGAACGAGCTGTGCAAACCCAGCTCACAACACTATTTCAACAACCCCTGCCTGGGAATTCAGAAATGCAAATGCCATAACAAAGTTTATTGGTGTTTTCATTGCTGCTTATCTATGGGTGGAGAAACAAGCATTTTTTTTACATTACCCCCTTAACTATTAACCGTCACGTACCGTGACTTAAAAACCGAGGTACGTACCGAACCGTGACTTTTGTGTACCGTTACACCCCTAATATATATATATATACACACAACAAGTCTCACAAATGACGTTCTGATGCATACACACATATTTATTAATTGACAAAATCAACAAATAGACTTTTGTTTGTGAATGGGTTTGTTTACAGTGCAAGAGTGGGCAAGTCACGCCCCTTCCTGTAGAGCCCATGGAGAGAAAGTAATTATCTTCTGGTCCCAGTCTTTATATGCCCCGGATTACACATATGTTGTTTGTGGATTTAAATGATAATTTTTCATGTCAAGAGTTTGACCGTTTATTATGCAATTGTTCAGTTAAAGGCTGTAGAGAAAACACAATTCTTCGTTTGCAACCACGTGATCAAAATGTGGCGGCCATCTTGGTAGGAAAACACAAGCGATCAATATTGGTTTAAGCAGCGGGCTGGACGGATCACTGCATCCAAGCTTAAGGCGGCTTGTCGAACCAAACTTCACAAGCCGTCTTCATCTCTTATTAATTTGATTTGCTACCCGGAAGCAAATAAATGTTCCAATGCAGCAACATCTTGGGGTCTGAATAATGAAGCACAAGCCAGGGCTTGTTCTGCCGAAGAAATTAATAAAACGCATGAAGAATTCTCGGTCTCTGAATGCGGTTTGTTCGTCTACCCTCAAAAGCCCTTTCTTGGAGCCTCCCCAGATGGCATAGTCTACTGTTAGTGCTGCGGTTCAGGGGTCTGCGAAATCAAGTCCCCTTATAGTTTTCGAGACATTGACCCTGAAGCCGCAGCAGGAGTCAAAGATTTCTGCCTGTTGAAAAACTGAACTATCATCAGACTTGACCGGAATCATGCCTACTATTTCCTAGTCCAAGCCCAGATATTAATATGCAGAGGTGTCAAGTAACAAAGTACAAATACTTCGTTACCTTACTTAAGTAGAAATTTTGGGTATCTATAATTTACTGGAGTAATTATTTTTCAGCCTACTTTTTACTTCTACTTCTTACATTTCCACGCACTTATCTGTACTTTCTACTCCTCACTTTTTAAAAATGGCCTCGTTACTCCTATTTAATTTCGGCTTGTTTTTATTCTGCCGGCGTTCAAAAAAATACAAACAAAAAAACCTATCCAGATTATTCGCGCCATCGGATAGAGTGAATTTGATTGGTTGGATGAGAATAGAAACATATACCATTCTGACACCCTATTGGTTTATACGCGATCCATGGCACCTGCGCATGACCAGAGCCCGTACATTCTCTGACATGACATAAATCGCGGCACATTCCAGCTACGAAATAGCAGACGTAGATGAGCGAAATGTCCCAACCAAGCACCAGTGAGGAGATTGGTATCCAAGAAGACCAGCCAACCCTTCTACATCACTGGCCGTACCTGTAAGAATTTTTTGAAATGGTTTTATAGTCATTAGATGGCTTTTAGAAAAATGTTTTTTTGGGGGAAGTGGGGCAATGTGCTATAGAGGTGTGCTGTGTGTGTGTGTCACTAATTCACGGATGGGATAAATGCAGAGACCAAATTCCTTGTATGTGTGGGCATACTTGGCAAAAAAGCTGATTGTAATTCTATAGGCCCCTGTGGCACGGCCTAAGCTTTTGTCCTTAATGGCATTTCTTCCCCCTTGCATTACTTTTACTTTAATACTTTAAGTAGTTTTGAAACCAGTACTTTTATACTTTTACTTAAGTAAAAAGCTTGAGTTGATACTTCAACTTCTACAGAAGTATCTTTAAACGCTAGTATCTATACTTCTACTTGAGTAATGAATGTGAATACTTTTGACACCTCTGTTAATATGTGGCCTGGATTACTGCGACTTTGTGGTCTGGACCACAAAGGGAATATACATTGAAAGGATCCTGCCTGACGCTCAGTTTTGGGCATCGACAATTCAGAGTGCTGAGGCATTTTTTAAAGTGGGAGTATTCCCAGAACTTGCTGCACATTGGTATTCCCGACCTACAGTTGCTGAAGTGATTACCACAACTACGAGTGTTGGCGAGATTTATTTGTGCCTTGTCGCCCCGGAAGATGTTCGAAATCCAAGTGCGGCGTCGCTCCTCGGTCAACTCATGCGTCCGCTCACCTTGAGTTGTGATCACTTTTGGAATCCTAAAAAATTCCCATTCTCCCGTGTGAAATTATTAACACAACCGTGCACAGCACAACTGGTAGGCATTATTAGCCAAACTAAAGAATATAATAGCGAAACAATTGAGGTAAGATACCCGCTTTGCGATTTAATGACCTCCACTCTAATGTGACTGAAACGAGTGGGCCGCAATGTTGTGATTGCTTTCCTACCAAGATGGCCGACTTCCGGTTTGGTTACGAGTTTTAATTAGCTGCGATTGCAGCTAATTAAAATTCAGTTGCAAACGGAGAATGAGAAATACTTCATGTCTCATATTTGCCGTCACGCTCCCTGCGACTAGCGTGGACAAGACCGACAATCTCCCCATCGGCATTACTGAAACTCTCCACATGCCCCAACTTATAATGGTTTTCACCTCTTTTGATGCTTTTATCCTCCCCTTGGAAAAAAACTTACATTATCCAACTTCTTCACGAACAGGTTTATTTTCTTTGCATGAAAAATTATCATTTAAATCCACAAACAACATATGTGTAATCCGGGGCAGAAAGACTGGGACCAGAAAAGAATTACTTTCTCTTCATTGAAACCCATTCATATTTTTCGATCTCATAGGTCCCATGGGCTCTACCGGAAAGGGCGTGACTTTGCCACTATGCAGCAAGACCGTGAATTGCATTATTTGATGACCAGAATAAGTAGCAATGCAATCAATTGTGTAAGAGCCTTTAAAATCGATTTAGCGTTGAAAATGACCAACGTGGTACAAATACAAGAAAATAAATCTCTTTACGAGCGCAGCCATTTTTGTTATCGAGTCGTACGGACAGCCTCACTGAACTCGCTATACTCTAACAATTCCAAGTGGGACCGACCAAAAGGGGGCGTTCTATGCCGGCAGGGATGCATTTCTCAAATTACACTGGGACCCACCGCGTGCCAACAATGGAGCTATAAAGATCGCAGCATACTCTTTGCACGGGATGTGTTTCTTTCTGGAGAAGTGAAGAGGGCGTCCTACTGAACGGAGGTGGGTATCCTACATTAGGTTAAATGAAATGACTTAGTTAAATTAAATTCCCCCCAAAGTATTGCATTAACATTTCTGAATTTATGTTATGGCGACCATTAAAGTACATTGAAGGACATTTGCGGCATGAAATACTTTGGGGGGAATTCACTTGAACTAAGTTGGCACTAGTGTTGGCTCATTCGTTCGCGAACTGGTTCGAATGACCGAGTCTTTAGGACGAATGAACTGAACCGGTTCGTCTATCTCGTTCATTCGGTCGTCTCGTTCACCATTCGATTCACCGGAAACTCGACTGAA
This sequence comes from Gadus morhua, assembly GCF_902167405.1. Taxonomy (NCBI): domain Eukaryota; kingdom Metazoa; phylum Chordata; class Actinopteri; order Gadiformes; family Gadidae; genus Gadus; species Gadus morhua. The sequence goes on along the minus strand of NC_044048.1, from coordinate 2,484,355 downwards.
CGAACTAACGAGTTTCCGGTAGCACTAACTCCACTGAGTCTGACTGACTCAACTGAGAACTGTGCAATGGCGTGCATTCCATGATAGGATTCCCCGTTACCGGAAACTAGGCTGAATTGCGAACGACTCCTCCACGTTCAGTCGAGTTTCCGGTGAATCGATTCACCGGAAACTCGACTTAACTGGGAGGAGTCGTTCACGAATCGTATGTTCGTTCAGCCTGGTTTCCGGTAGCGGTAAATCGCATCATGGAATGGATCCCATTGCACGGTTCTCAGCTAGGGTGACCAGGCGTCCGGCTTTAGGCCGGACCGTCCGGATTTTCAATGCCCTGTCCGGCGTCCGGCGCAGCATCAAGCCGGATGCGTATTTGTCCTCCTTTTTGAGGCATAGGCTTGAAGAGCGGAGTTTTTTTCATCTTTGCTGGGCTGCAGCACAATATCCAATCATAGACTGTAAAAAATGCATCCAACGCAGTAACATATCTGGTCTAACAAATGACGGCTAAGAGCGGTGTCAGGTGACCTGCTTATCATTGGTTAAAAAAGTAAACAAGGGTCCATGTGCTGCTACGTCATATGACATTGACAGAAAGTTAGCATCTTGCCAAAACGCAAGACCTCGGCTGAATCCGAATACTCATACTTGACTGCTATAGTATGCATTTTGTAGTACGCCACAAATATAGCGCGTCCGAATACTCAGTACGCATTGTGTAGCACGGAAAACGTTTCCGAATGCGTACTACCGCCACAGTAAACAACGGAGTTCACTACGCTATCCCACAATGCAACCGGAGTCTGGTAACGAACGAAGAAGAGATGGATGACCCGACACCACCAGAAAGACGTCGTAGAAAGTGGCGAAAAAAAGAGTCATTAAAAAGAGTAAAAAAGTAAAGTAAGTAATTAAGTAAAAAGAGACATTTTTAATTTAATAGCAACGATGACAAGACGGAAAACAGGTATCTTATCAAGGTAATTTTGCCGGCATCTGAGGGGAGATACGTCATCTCCAAACATCCGGTGGAGTTTCGGCGGTGTTCGGAAGCGTTCGGAGGTGTTCTACGCATAGCTGTAGACCGTACTACACAGTCAAGTGTGGTACGGTCAAGTAGTAGACACTGAACAGAAATAGTATGTACTAAGTATTCGGATTTGTTTAATTCTGAATGGACAAAAGAGCATGAATTTATATCGAAAAGTTTTAAAAAGCTTTATTTTTTATTATGTTGTTACCTGTTAATTGTTTTTCACATTTAAGTCCCCACATGTTATGCTTTGTGGCACTCTTCACTTTAAAAGATTAATCTCAGTGGTCACTTTTTGAACACCACAATGTATTGAATAACTACAAATACTGTGAACAAACACTTTTTGACTTTTCATTAATATTTTTTCCTATTCAGCTACAAAAAGATCATCTTTAAACCACTCAAAATTGTACTATAAATGAGAGTATACCAGAGTCCTATGTACAACATAGTGATTTATTAATATGCCGCATAATGTCCTCCTTTTTGGTGTTATTGAAATGGTCACCCTATTCTCAGCCGAGTCAGTCAGACTCAGTGAAGTTAGTGCTACCGGAAACTCGACTGAACGAACGAACGAACGAACGATTCGCGAACGACTCCTCGTGGGGAACTGAATCCCGGGAACTGGGTCACGGAAACGTATCATTGAATCCACCATTAGTTGGCACGCGGTGGGGACCCAGTGTAATTTGAGAAATGCATCCCTGCCGGCGATTTTCATTGGATTAGGAAATTATGGGCGGAACTATTTTGTCCCGCCCACGGACGCTCTGGCATCTACGGATATGAATACTTTTGCTACACATTTACCACCTAGACGCGTTGCAAAACTACCTGCAAAAAAACCCACAGCTGAGACTTGCAGGAGCAGATTCGAGCAGTTGTAAAATGGATTTGTGTTCGCTCATTAAAATGCTGAATTAACATAGCGTTCTTTATTATTTTATTTGGAGGAAATTTTTCACAGATGTGCAACTTCTGATGCATTGGTTCAAATTTGGGTTACGAATGCACGCCTTTTGGGCATGTTCTCAGATTATGAAACACGGGTGTGTGAATGTGTTTTGCACCAACTGCGCTGCAATAATTGTAGCAAAAGGATTTGTACACCTGTAACACAGATATGCGTACTCGTAGACCCTATTTTGTGTTTACAATGGTATAAAAAATATTTACGACTGCATATGTACTGTTACACATTTGTGACTTTGAGTACACTGAGTACACATGCAAAATAAACATATCCAACTTCAAATTTACTGTGACTTTAGTGTACGCATTCAAATTCTGCAGTTACAGGTGCTAAAGACTTTTGCTACAATAATACCTTCGTTGCGTTCCTCCGTGAAATGCTGCAAGCAAGCTGGGAGATTTCCAACCTTGCAACTCGTGCAGGCGGTGTACGAGGCATCAGGAACCATTATTGCTGTGTTACCTGGTAAGACAGAGCTGTGAATGACGTCACATAGATGACCTCGTCCGGTATGTGAACACCAAGATCCCATTAGCAGCACCAGCTCCAGCTCCAACACCCAATTTCACAGATAGAAATAGGGCATTACTGTGTGTAACTGATTTAATGAGACTCAAATAAGACAGATGCTTAAACGGTATATTACTACAACCTTGAATAATGTTGATCCGTGGGACACAGCCATCTTGGATCTTCAGCCGTCTTGGGACTTGCGAGATTCTTCCGACTTAACGAGTCGGAAATCCGACCTCAGGGGTGTTCCAGTTTAATTGTCAGACTAAATGTCAGACTGGTGTCAGACCCTGATGTATCAGATGGACAGATCAGCCTACCATTCTACCCAGTTGACTGTACCAACTGGTATGATTACCCATCCATCATCTCTATGGACCCTCCCATGTGTGATGTCACTACGTCTGGGGGCAGGGCAGAATTTGAGATGGCTTGGATGGCTCATTACACTAACATCTGCTAAAATAGGGTCCCTTTGATATTGAGATGGCTGACTCCATAGCACACATAACACAAGTGCAATGGGATTCACCTGAAGGCAATGATGTTACATTATGCAACTACATTCAGAAATATTCCACTATTGACAAACTTTTCTTTATACAATTTAATTCAAAACATTTTCAGCATGTTCACTTTATTCTCAACTTTTATTTGTAAATATAGCTTGAGTAGAACAAAGAAAAAATATATAATATATTCTTATGCAGTGAAATATGTAAATGTGCACATTTAGGGATTTACACAAGCAATGTTCACAACACTGATGAATATCAGAACAGTCTTCTGTGTTTGCCATGAATGTGGCTACTGAAGAGCGCATATATATGCTGTACATTCATAGGATGCGATAAAACACCTGTGTTCAACAGGCATTGAAAATACAAAAATTGAATGAGAAGGAATGACGTACAATATCATCTGGTTCATTCATGAATAATGCATGGGCGGCATTTTCACACACTTATAGTTCACTACATGCCATTGTTACATAAGCATACATTTCAAGAGCAAAGGATCAAAAACAACTCTGTTATGGCCAAGTTGTGTATTTTGCAACTCCATTTCCCAGCAGGCCATTCTTCGTGTTGTTCAGCACCATGGCGTGTCATATCTGAGCACCTCAACCCAAGAGGTGATGGCAAAGGTGGGTCTGACTATTGTTGTATCAAATTAGCATAGTTGAGGCAGAATCTGTATCAATTCACAAAGGCAGTGATTAAATGCATAATTAATTACAAACACACACACTACATTTTCTTGAAATGCATTGTTTGTTTGACATTGGCTGTATTATAAAACCTTAATTATTAAAAAATCGATATTACAGTCATCTTGATCAAAAATATAGAACTGAAGAAACAGATTTTTTTCAACTGTTGAGCTCTTCACTGAGGGCTTTGTATTACAGTAAGGCCACAGATGCGATAAGAAGAAAGATTAACAAGTACATATCTCATATCTCAATAAACACTAGAATATAAAAACATTTTACAGTTAGCACTGATCAACAGATGGTCTGCTCGACCATCATTGACATGTGCTTATCTAACTGTAGTTTTACATAGTTTTGCATTTGCTTACGTTGCTCAATATTACAGTTCAGTCACATATCGAGCAATGAAATGCACCTTTAACACGTGGTGACTTTGACTTGGGAACCCCCCCTTATAGCGCCCTTTCCTTGCTATGTGTTCAGTAGTGTACATTGGTAACCTGATGTGGCCATCACTGGAACCGAGCCAGAGAACCATCAGAGATCTACCAGAGATCCTTCACAGATCCATCAGAGGTCGGTCAGAGGGCATCACACACCCAACCTGTGACATTGCATAAACTGGAGGAATGTCGGAGAGACATTGGCAGCTTCCCAAATGGTAGAAAAGGCATTTTCGTTTTTTATTTTTGTTTCTTTTCTGTCCAGCTAAAAACAAGGAAACACTGACACACTAGGTACATTAGCAAAGCATAACATACTTCAAACAACGTTAAATTGAGCTTATCTTATGGGCTTGTGTCGATAATGGGAGACTTGGACAACAAACAAATGTTAAAGCACTAGGTGTGACAACCGCCCCCTGGGGAGCTCTGCTGAGGAGCAGAGAGGAACTCTTGGTTGCTTTGTCTTTGTACAATAAATTAGAATGTTGCAAGCTCTCGCTCTTCCTCAGAAAACAACAAGATATAACTAGCAAAACAAAAGCTCAGCTAGCCGTGCGCTGAGTCCTGCTGCGCCGCGGAAAGCTGTGTACTTTGATGTGTTTGGACAGGTGGTCGCTGCGGGCAAACTTCTTCTCGCACACGGTGCACTGGTAGGGCTTGACCCCCGAATGTGAACGGCGGTGCCGCGACAGCTCGTCCGACCGGGAGAACCTGCGACGAGGACAGAAGGGAGCAGAGGTCAGTCCCCAGTGAGTGGAGGGAGATGTGTACAGGAAGAGTCACACTATCATAGGAGGCAACTGACTCATACGAGGTGTGGTTGTGAACATTGTGGTCTGCTATATCCACAGGAAAAACTGGACCATTGACATGGACTTGGGATTCTCTGATTCGGAAGAAGTAAGCCAATGGTGACACATTTTCTCGGGCCGAGTTGAAGTTGCAGAACACTTATTTTTCAAAGACAGGTCTGAAGCAGTACTTTCCTTAGCTGAGTGTGACAGACCCCCTTTAGAGGAATAATACTCAGAACACATTGTAAAAAGCAAGTAGCCCATTGGGTGACGTCATCTTATGTATTGGTGTGTGGTATTTTCCACTGCTGCAAGATTTGTGTAGAAAATGGATGTAGAAAAGTGTAGAAAAAGTGGATATGTATCAACATTTAGAAAGACACAGCCAAGTCCAGACATGCTGTCAGCTTCAAACATCCAGAATGCTTTGAAGCTGACAGCACTTTGGCCTAGCAGCTGAAAAGAGAAAGGGGGTAGCAAAATCACACAATAACACACTGAATGAGATTGGGTAAAAGCCTGGACAGCAAGAGACAGAAGTGCTGAAACTCTGAACCAAGAATGCACCCTGGACTGATGTAAACACCGGTGTGAACTGTTTAGCATGATACAGAGGTGTTTCAGTCTCAATTGTTCCTTTTAGAGCTAGTTGCACAATGGATATTTCATAACTCAAGGCTTTCATGAAGCGATGGTTTCCTGCTCATGAGGAAACCATATGAGTTGTGGTCTATTTCTTGATGAATGAAGGCAACGTTTTTGTCAAGGAGGGTTTTAGACCAGCAAGAGACACAGAGCACCTTCTTATGCACAAATCCTTCTGATATTTGGTATAGATTACTGCTGGCTCCCCCTCACAACACAAACCATTTAAAATGTCCCACCTAGGTCAAGAGAGTGTGTCAGATGTAATAGGGTCTGGTCCTCCCAGGATGTATAGATATCTTGATGCAAAAACATGACTACCTCCAGCTGATGAGGATAACATGAAAGCCAGAACAACCCTTAGAGTGTTGAAACTCCAGGGCTCCTTCCCGGTAAACAGATTCTGTGAAGGGCCGGTTCTGAGTCAGCTCTGCAGCCCAGATGTGTCTGGCTGACTGCAGCATGACGCATGATTCCTCAAAGAGGTTTTTAACCCGTCACTTTTCAAGGGCACGCAGCTATCTGTTACAGAGGATACAACCTGAGAGCCACCCTAAACTGCTGCCGAGGAAGATGGATGTTCAACTTTTAAAATAAAGATGACTTGCCAAATACTTATATCTGGTAAATAATGATTTCAAGGCATGCTCCAACCGCAATAACCAGTGGAATCAGAGCAAAACCTCAACGATAATTTCAATATGGAGTACAGATTTATTGATGCTGTCGTTGTATTCATTTAGTTAATGAATAAAGTTGGGCTGAAACTAAATGTCTATAATTGACGTCATTTATTGAGTTTATGAAAATGTATGGTTAATTAGAATGCCCTTCTAAAGTCACCAGAGTTATAAAAACATTCTGAAGTTATAGGCAGCAAACCTCTGGTGTTAGTTCTTGATAAATGACCTAAACAATTAATAAACAATTTACTACAATCGATTCATTCACTTTGTGAATCCTAAGCTCCACCTGTACTACAAGGTAAACACAAAGTAATGCTCATGTAGAGGTCGACTCGTCTGTGTAGTATCAGGCCAGCATGCCCCCAGCTGTGGGCTTGTTACTTTTTTCAATGAGAGTGAAGTGTTTTCCTCATGCCTCTTGCGGCGCGCCTCGCATTATGCAAGAAGCAAAACTGATCTCGGCCTTAGCCTGCAATGTTCCGGAAGATTTCCTGTACAGGGATCTATATTCTATAAATTCTACACCGGCCATTTGCCTGCTCAAGACGCAGTAACATTTCCGGATCAATGCGGGTATGCTGTGTTGAAATGAGAGCCGTCACATTTCTAGTAGAGGCACTTAACACTTTCACGTAGTCAACCAATCACAAGACTCCCCTGAGGATATAGAGTAAATCGGCGACTACTGTTACTGTTATGCACCAATACTTTTAGGGTGATTCATTAGTAGTATCCATACAGCGCAATTTGTTTGTAAGCAAATTCCTTTTCGCAATATTTGGAAACGGGTCAGGTTCCAAAATACTTATCTCCTCTCAGTGTGCATTAGCGCCGACTGCTGGACGGTCTCTAGGCCTGTAGTCCAGCATCGCTGTGCCAGGTGTGAAGGGGCGCACGACATACATGTTCCTGAATGTAGTGTGAAACCAATTGCTCTCCCTTGGGTCTCCGGATGTTAACACTGAATTTTCAGACATTGAATTTGGCAGCTGAATTTGGCATGTTGAATTTGGGGACGTTTACATTATATTTACGTTTAATTTATAACGTTGAACATTTGATTTTGATTTTTTAACATTTAATTTTTTAACAGTTAAATTCAGAGGCAAAAAATCCAGACACGTTATGTCAATGCAAAATCCGATGGCACAGATTTACTCTCATAGAAATCGTGATGAACGGGGTATTTCTGATTAAAAACTCAACTTCACTATCGCACCAACGTGAACCGCTTGCCGTCATGTTTATTGTTTAAAGGGAAAAAAGGGTCGCATCTATACCGTCGTCTGAGCACACCTCTCTGAAGTGTGCTCAGGCCACGGAATTGAACTGTACTTGAGTACGATTGGCGTGCTCACACTAGCCAAACGATCTAGACTTTAGCGGCGCAGAGGTGTCAAACGGAATTAGGCTAGGTACAGATGGCCTAGTGTGAGTGCGCCCTTAGACACAGGGAAGAGATTATGGGGAGACGGGATGGAATGTGTGGGCTCACATGGATGATAATCAAGGTTGAGGTGGAGGTGGTGCCACTTGGTTGGGGGCTGCTTGATACGCCTCAGATGATGGCCTCGCTCTTTATTGGGTCTGGCCCATCTAGAAATGTTTTTCCATCCCAACTCTTCTTTATTGTTGTAAAAAATCTCTCTCTCTCCCCCCTCTCTCTCTCCGTCTGACGTTCTTGCCCACAGTCATGGTTACTATTCAACCCATTTCTTCTTTTGTTGCAGCGCCTTCCCTCACCAGAGGCTCTGAGCCGCAAACAATCCACAGGCAACAGCTTCTGCACTCCAGTAAGAAGGAGAAACTCACTCACACACATACTTCTTTCCTTTCACAACCTCCTACATCGGTTAAACCCCTGCCTTGTCTTCCAAAATTAACATTGTAATCTGGCGCAGGCAGGAACTTTCTGGTTGGAGGAAGCCATACGCACCACGTGTTGAATACTATTCGGACAAACACTATTATTAAAAAGTATTCAATACCTACTCACTGATGCTGCTGTCGTATGTAAGTGAGGTTTGTCTGTCTGTCTGTCTGTCTGTTTGTGTGTGCACACACACACAAACCCTAATGCGTCAACACACACGACACGTCGAAGGTACCTGTGTCTTTCTCCTAATGTTTTAGCCAAAGAGCCAGTTCTACCACAAACACACAGACTTTCAAATACGGTTGAGCGTGTATTTGATTGTGATTTATTTAATTGCGAGCACCCAACACACACGTCTCCATACGTGCATGTTTTGATTTACATATATATACGTATGTTATATTACATTTTGCAATGCACACACACACACACACACACACACACACACACACACACACACACACACACACACACACACACACACACACACACACACACACACACACACACACACACACACACACACAGCTGTCAGGTCCCAACTGCAGGTGTCCCGTGCTGTGGACATATGTCTGCCAGGTTTACTTTACAATAGGAAGGGGAATGTCACCCTATTGCTATTTCTGCCAATCACTGCATCTCCTGACGCATAGTGTGAAAGCGCAAGCCCAACACTTTTATTTCCATGCCAAGCCTGGCAGTCAGGGAACAAGGCTCCATGACGGCACAGCAGGGAGAAGACACAGAGAGAAGGACGTCGTCAGGTTCACCTGCCTCTTCCCTCAGAGACTTTGCTCTGGCTTTATTTAACATCAAAGGTTGTTCCTCTTCAGCTCCTGCTTTCTCAGTGATTAACTCTCTCTGGCCCACGATAATAAAAAGATCTGTCAGTGTTACTTCCTTCCCCTGAAGGTGTGTTTACAGGGAGAGTTTCTGTCAGTAACCCTGTGACAGAACCTATTCACAGGCTCAGATGTGAGGGCTCCGGATTCCCGCTAAGAACCCTCTACTCCCCCAAAGCCGGTGCTAATGAATGACTGCAGATGAATGACTGCAATGGTCAGTTCAGATATGGGTGTTCATGGATGCATTGAGCTGTAGGAGACAATGGGCCGCATGTGGAGCGTCTCATCCACATGTAATTACTGAGATGGAGGTTAGGCCCCGTTACAATAATAGAGCAGCAATTAAGCAGATGCAATGCTTAACCTCGCTAATGAGTAGACCTTTAACGGCCGTTATATAACCGGCTATTATTATCCCTCTGATGAAGGGTTTAACCTACGAAGATAAAAAAGCCAGGAGCACAACATGCAGTGGTATGTGCCCTCACGTAATGCTATTTACAGAGATTGATGTAGGAGCTGACATCAATATCATTGCATTTGTTGGTTCACAAGCACCATCACCATCACCATCACGGGACTCACCTCCATCCGCAGCCCGGCCAGCTACAGGCGAAGGGCTTCTCCCCCGTGTGTCGCCTCAGGTGGGCCTTGAGGTGGCTGCTCTTGGTGTACATCTTGGTGCATCCAGGAAAATGACATTTGTGCATTTTAATGAGGTCTGCCACCGGGTTCTTCTGGAACTTCTGAGCCCCGATCAGGAGTCCTGCCCCCAGGTCGGCCGCCCCGTCGCCGGCGCACAGGGGCTTGGCCGCTATGGGAACCGGGGCGATGCGCACAAACTTTGAGGAGGCGTTGAGGCTGGGCGAGGGGAAGAGCTGGGGCACCAGGGCGAACGTCTGGCCCTGGATGTGGACCAGGAGCTGAGCGATGCTGACGTCTGAGGCTGGAGAGGGCTGAGGGAGCTTGCTGGCTGGGGCAAGGGGGGCGGTCCCTGGCTCCTGTTTGATTCGGAGGGGCTGGATCCTGAGGACGACCGGTGCCCCATCACCAGCACTGCTCTTTGTGAACACAGCCTCGTCGGGAAGCATGGTCTTGGGCCCCGTGTCGGGTCCTACACTTGATTCCTGTTTGAGGTTGGCGACTGCTGCGGTTTTGGTTTCCATTTTAGGGATGGAGGCGTTGGCTATGGATGCAGAGGTGGTGACAGCTGGAACCATTTGGTCCAAAGTATGGACCTCTGATTTCAGTGTGGGCCCCGGCAGGGAGGCCTTCTTGCAAAGGTCCCGACCAACACTGACACAAAGCACCTCATCCAGCCCGAACACCACAGTGCCCTCCTCCTGGTTCTCCATGTTCACCACCTCCATGTTCTCCTCCAGGAATTCCTCGATCTCCTCCAGCGTAGGCTGGAAAGACCCCCCCAGCGGCTCCTCCATCTCCACACTGGACCAAATGGGGAAGTCCAAACTCTCCTCCTTCAAAAGCTCTCGCTTGGAGGACACTCCCTTGCGAGAGTTCCAGAGAAGAGGAGACATGGGCAGGGGGACCGCGGCCCCGCTGGAGCCCCCCAGAGAGGCCTGGGACAGCAGGTAATCCAGAATGCTGTCCTGGCTCTCGGTGCTTGAGTTGCTGCCATAGCTAGAGCTCAGCACCTGGGAGTCCGGGCTGGAGCACGATCGCGGGCTGGACGAATCGCTGCGGTCGTCTTCAGAGAAGGGCGAGGGCATCACCTGGTAGGAGCCTGAGTCAGTCACCATGTCGGACAGGCCATAGGCAACTGGAGAGCCACCGTGAGGCTCCACCTTTCCAGGGAAGTTATCTACCATCCCTGGCAACTGAGGGGGAAATAAAGATATTCCTTCTCTTCTTTTGATGTCCGTGTTTCTTCAATAGTTTGAGAGAGTGATCCAAATATAAGTTCCTGGACGAAAGAAAGAAACAAGGGGGCTGGTCACTTCAGTGGTTTAGTGAAACCAGTCCTGCTACTCCAACACCTCCCCTCCACCACAGAGAAGGATCGCCAAGGCTGCTCCAATACCTCTAGCAAGTCTAAATAAGCATTAACACAAATACGGTCGTTTTAGAATACAGTAATGGCTGATGCCAGTGGATAGATATGCATTAAGATTATGATCTAAACATTCACAAAGACAACTCTTACCCAGGCCAGCGTTTAATTTCCTTGGCGGAGCTTGGTTCCAGTGATTGGAGGAGCGGCGCCCCTTGCATGGGCCCCTCGGCCAACCTGACCGATAGTAACCGAGTGAGACTGTCAACACTGTGAGAGGGGTGCAATGCGTGGGCCACGATGCTCAGAGGCGACACACAGGCATCCATCACCTGCTACCGTTAACCCCAAACTTTAACACACACTGGATCTCATCATGGACTTCCGTTTTGCACAAGAAGACCCACAAAGAGAGCCACAGCCATGGCTCAGGCAGCATACGTTTATTTTCTATCGTCTAAATACGATCGGCTATGGCAGGCCTCACGTTATTATTCTTCCTCAGTGCTCCGGCTGCTTGCAATGCAGCTGGTTATTATTATTGTAATAAACCAGCCTCGGCACGCGCTGAACACATGTAATAGACAATAACATGGACCGCAGAGTGAGGCAAATAGTGAAATCGAAATAACGCCACGAATTAAAATCGTAAACCCCTTTTTAGACGGATTACTATTAATGTGTATCACATGTTCTATCAGCAGCTCCGTATGTTGAATGTATTTCAAGTGTGGATTCTGCATAATTGGGGGAAGATTATCCACGGCCACGAGGGCGCGCGTGAGCGGCTGCGGGTCTCAGGACGTCAACATGTTTTCGTCCTGCAGCGCTGCTGCAGCATATGGTAAGAGGCGCACGGCTCGCAGCAATTCCGCTACAACAAAACAGCGTCAAACAAGAAAGATAGTAAAAAAATCTCACCTTGCACAATTTCAAGAAGAATGTAATCCGCAATGCAACGCCCCGTGAACCGGGTATTCCTTCGCGTCCGGACGCGGAGGTAGCCTACAGAACAGGCGCGGTTCGCCCTTGAGTTTACAGCTCGTGCAACAGCCGTCCTACTGACTACATTCGGGGCGGTGGAGTTGTACTATAGTCAGCGTCACATGACATCCAGTGCGTACAGGGTCAGCGGAGTGGAAGTAAATGGCTGGCGCTGAAGGCTCGTCCCTGCTCTGAAGCGCTATTGGGCGGCGCACCTCAGAGGGCGGGTCATGTGTACGTCATTCAGGATTGCCTGGGTCAACATGTGGCGCCGGGCTGTTCGCTGCAGCCAGGGAGCAGAGAGCCAACTGTTCCCCTCTCATCCTCACTCATCCCCTCTGTCAAACTTCTGGAGGAGGCTGGCCCAATCCCTGCTTGGCCAACTCATGGTGTTGACGAGTTTAGCTATAAAGTGAACTATTACACCTTTCCTGTTCGGCTCTCAGACCGTAGTCGGGGAGCACAGGGGAGACGTTCCCTCCAGGGCCGATGTCCTTTCGGGGGTAACACCCTTCACTATAACCGGCAGTGGGTCTGTTTATAGGTCGGAAGACACGGGCACGGATTCTTGGCGTTTGGTATTTAACAGTACACGTATACCAGTGACGGCTGGTGGTGATTTTGGGTGGGTGGGCTAACGAATGCATTACATTTATCAATAATTCTACTTCACAGGGCTCCAGACGCCATGAGGTCACCTTTATATCTCTGTTCATAACTTTCATATAATGAACAAGAATAACAACAAGAATAAACAAGAATAAGGTGTAGCCTAGAGAAATGCGTGTCTTTATTTGAAGCACAATTATAAATAAAAATATGGTGTTTAAAGTGCTTCACTGAGCTGAAATTGAACATTTCGAACTAAAACATTAGCAAAATAAAACTTTTTTGTGCTTAAAGTATTAAACAATTAAAATGTTGACCGGTCTCCCTTTGCGCAAAATGCGGCTGTAGACGATCACACACTCTTTGGTAGACACGTCTGTGTCGCCGTCGATCATGAAGGACATCTATGTGGTGTTTCCGACGTCCGCAGCTGTCTTTTGCTTTAAGGTGTCGCCTATTATCGCAATGAATTGTGCACATGCCATCTCATTGCTATACGTCAGGTTGACGTTAAATCAATTTTTCTTCATGAGAATAATTTCGGATTTAAATTTGGTGAATGGCAACTCCTCTTTGGCAATGTTGTATGCAACATTAAATTTGATCATTTCCGATTCCTTAGAGAACCTTATTGTTACTGCCTGTCGCGGAAATGCAGCTGGGAGAGGGGCCACTTTCTCTACACACTTGTCACGTCATGTTCGGTTATTTAGACATATGCTTTTTTAATGTTTCGACCCGCTTACAAATGCACTATTACCGGCCATATTCTGATCGCACTCAGTAAAAGCAGTGCGTTCCGTAATGCACTGCGTAATAATAAAATGTTAGGCCTATATAAATGAGTCGGCATTTAATTAATTAGTGTGATGTAGGCCTATATCGTTTGGATGATGTGTCCCCAATCTCTTCACTTCCATTTTTTCCTCCAAAGTCATTAAAGAAAACCGATTACAAATTAAATGATCCATTTCGTTCATTTTCATGCTAACGCCCACCATACTGCACTTGCGCTACTGTGCTCTGATTGGTCGAAGGTCACTGTACTGTAGCTACTGTGCTAGCTGGTCCAAGGTCAGCCTTTGGGCTAAACAAATTTAGCCCAAATGGGAAGCATATGAAGGGGGCGTGTCAGGGCACCTGTCAATCAAACGTCAATGGAAGCTTATGCTACTGTGCTTGGGCTAAATGAAATTAGCCAAATGGGGGCGTGTCACGACTCGAGTCCGGTCTCAAGAGAGTCTAGCTGCAGACATCCACCCACACGCTCCAGACATCCAACCACACGCACTTCCGCTGCAGACAGAAACATCCACCCACACGCCGGAAATCGGATAATAAAAAATAAAAATCGGAAAATAAAATAAAAATCGGGCGTTACGTAATGTGTTTACATAAATGAACGGGCGTTAAGTAATGTGTTTACATAAATTAACGAAATAAATTAAGTTATGAAATCGGATAAACGCTTCCGGTTTTGGACAGAAGACCTGACACTCGCTGTTGACTTTAAGCTGGAGTTTATGGCTCTTCTCTTTCTGTAAATACACACACCTTATTCAGAATTCCCTCTGTGTTATACTGCAATCATCTCAATTTAATATTTGATAGGACACAAACTGATACTCGTATTGTAAAGCTGAAGGGCATCAGAGATTGAGGCTAATAATTATTTTAAATAGGCCACTATGTATGAGTGGACAGGAATAGTAAGAACAATTCCCCTTTAGCTTCACCTTTTCTGACATATTTATATTAGGTCTAGCTATGTTACATTCTGTTGTCTTAATATCATAAGGTTCGACTGCATTCCAACATAATTTATCATATGTTATTAGCACTTTTGCATTCCTAAATTCTTACTCTGAACCATCATTAATTTAATGTCTGGCTCTAATTGTCTATAATATTGTCTTACCTTGTGCTGCTGGACCACCTTATTTGCCCATATTTAAATACGACAAACTCAAGTCTGTGTTTTAACTTAGCTCTGTGTGTTACCAAAGTGAATAAGTAAAGTCATACAAAAAATCAATACATTGTAAACGTTATAACACTTTATTAAGAATACTCAACAGATAACTGAACTCAGAACCTCAACACACACACACACACACACACACACACACACAGCAATGTCACTGGCTGTCCACCCAGCGACCAAGAAACATGGCGTTGACCCGAAAATCCTCCTCAGCTGCCATGTTAAGGAAGACCTCCATGTCTTCCTGAAAATCAAATGTGAAGAGCAGGGGACACTTTTCTTCTTCATCAGTTGAAGAACGTATCCTTTCCAGGAGCTCCTTTTTTTCTTTTGCGTCCATATTCGGAAATGCGGGCTCGACCACCTTCCCCCTGAGCAAACCTGCATTCTGACGCAGCCAGGAAACTCCAGCCACAATGTTGTCAAGTGGCCCCTGTTTAATGGAAAATGAAATGCCACCAAGTTGGAATCATTTTATATTCAATTATATTATTTTTGCAACCAGTTAGTTACTTAAACTAAGACTTGGAACTGTAAGGTTCTACACCCCGGACTGCAGACAAGCCCATCCAGATAATAACACATCAAATTAGACAACAACGGCACTGTGGTGGGAAACATAACTGGAGGGGGTAAGTCTGTCTACAGAGAGGAGGTCCTGAAACTGTTGAACACTGAGTGAGTTGAACACCAGAATAATTTTGTCCTCTTTAAATACTTAAAATAATGAAAGACCATCACACCTAGGAGGATGGCACATTCTTTACAAAAGATTATTGTCATGACTGAATGGTGGAAGATTCAGGGAAATTAAAGATTGTTGTAGGAGTAAATGAACAAAAAAAGAACAAACAAATGCAACTTAACATTAACAGCATTAAAAATATATAAATAAAAACGTACCTCATGAATGTCATCTCGCCTTCTCTTCTTCAGTTTAAAAACTGGTGGCACCTCACCCCGAAGAAGAGCCTTAGGTGTGTCAGTCCAGTGGGCAAAGAGTTTGCCATGGCTCAAATATTAAGAATTAAAGGAAGAAAGAGAAATTAATACACTTCAAATACAATAGAGACACTCATGTGTAATCATTTCTTAGTCAAACAAAGGTGAACATAATTTGGCCTTACCTTCCAAGGTCAAGATTTTCAATCAGCATGATACAATCAGCATGGTGGCTGTCTTGACTGTGATGGGGTTTTGGTTGGATGTATGGACGGCAGCTGAGGTGGAGGGACTGTCTTGCGTGTTTGTGCAGGACTTCAGGTGTAGATCCATAACCTACTTCCTAATGATCGTTTTGCCACAAAGGGGGCAATGATAATGTCCCCCATCCCTGCAGCTGAGGTTGCACCTGCATATCTTTTTGTCTAAGATCAATGCAGGCAAAAGATAGAGGTAAATAAGTCAGTGACTTATAAAAGTAAGCAGACAAACATTCATAAATATTGTCTACAGACATATACATATACATTCTTATATTCTTTCTACACACATACATATATCAACTTTAATTGTAATGGAATGTTTTATGTGGGATTCCAGGTGGCATTGAAGCTTCGTGTTTACGGTTGGTTTAAAAGTTGGGCATAGGGGGCAGTGGAAAAGTGTGCAGCAAGTTGTGCAGCGTTTGACTTCTGGCTTTGAATCCCTAAAAAACGAGTGATGCATCTACAAAAGACATTGATTGAAAAAATTAAGATCACAGACGATAAATTCTCACAGCACAGCAAACTATTTAAAGGCTGGTAATTCAGTAGTGGTTGTAGTCTAGACGTAAAAGGCTGAAATAGAAAAACTTAACATTTATTAGGGGTGTGCAGCAATTATTGTCCCTTCAGAGCATCAACTTTAACTATTATTGGCATATAAGTAATGATGAGATATATATCTACCTCATACTGTACTTTACATCTGTTTCTCTCTGTCATTATATGTTTTATGAACTGTCTGAGCCCCAGCACCCTATTGACTGGAAGACATTGAACATTTAGAATCTGAGACAGGATAGTAGGCTATTACATTTTATTATATTACACAACATTAATTCATTAACTTGTATCCGTTTTATTACATTTTTCATCTCTGTTGGTGACAGGTATAGGCAGACTGACAGGTCACGTGGTGTTGGGGCTACGTCAGTCAGGACCGAATATCATATATTTGATAAGTTCTCTTAGCCGAAATTTACATGACGACTCTGAAATTGTAGAAGAAACACTAATCCATGTGGGAATTAGGCCTATTTTTTCCCCATAGACTGAGCCATTTGAAGTTTGAAATTCATGTGGTCCTGCATCTGTCTAAGCGGTTGCGTTTCGGTTTGCGAAATGCGAACAGATTTTGCGACATCGGTTTGCAACATCTCTCTGAAAAGTATTTTGTGGGGCCAATAAGAAAGCAGCAGGGGGCGACGTCACAGACATCTCCTCACCGACACACTCGCTGCCGGCGAGGTCCACCAGCTGGAGGCGGGTCCGAAAGAGGCCCTGGGCTCTGCCCGGCCGGGGGGAGGGGCATTGGGAGTGGCCGGGGGAGGAGAAGGAGGATGAAGGGGAGGCGGTGGCAGCAGAGTGGTCGGCAGAGGCGTGGCGGGGGGCTACATTGGCCCGGCGACAGCGCGGGCTCCAGAAGTCAGTCCTCGGGCAGCGCTGCAGCTCTTGCTTGGCGCTCTTCAGACGGCGGGCTGCAGAGAGGAGACAACACAACAAAAACAACAACAACAATAAGGATCCATTTAGCTAATTTCTTCAGACGGTGGGCTGCGGAGTGGAGAGACAACACAACAACAACAATAATGATCCGTTGAACTAATCCCAGGGGGAGGAGCTTATTAGACATGTTTAAATGAATCCACATTACATTTGAATTAACTAGTTATGTAAAGATATAAGTACATTTCATAAATATCAGAAATATTTTTTCTTATTTTTTGGAACATACAGTATATTCATGAATGAAAAATGGACTGATATGCAGTCAAGTCATTCACGGAGCATTATTAGGAACCTCACTCAGGAATCGACTCGTCACGTCTTAGCGTGTCAATGAACAGACAATCACTTGTTATTAATATCTGTCCCATATCTGTTAACTTTCTAACTTGACTTCGGACAGATCATGGGAGGATAATACAAGCATCCCGATCCTGAGGCGGTGAGTGTGAACAGTCAGTGAGTGTGCGGCCCCCACCCACCCAAGGCCAGGGCGTGGGGGCTGTTGGAGGAGGCGGTGAGCGTGACCACCAGGTGGGAGCGGGAGGAGTTGGCGTGCACCAGGGTGGGGCAGCGAGCCCTCAGCTTCACCACTGCCCAGACCAGCTGCATGACCTCGGGGGCGCTCTTCACACACCAGCACACACACGCACACACATGCAAAATACTTTTGGCATTAAAGGTTCCTAGAATTTCTGCATTTGCTAGCAAGTCAAACCCAGTTTAGTTTATAAGATTAACAACCAGCTTTTGTGGAAATAAAATCGAAAAATAAGAAAAATCTGGTTACCCTTTCAACATCAATAAAAAATGATTTCTTCACTATAGTCTAATCTTAGAACTGTAGGATATAAGAAAAGTTGCATAAGATCGGACCAGAAGCCCCGCAGGATTCAGCCCGTCGATGACATTAAACTCACAAAGTTCCATGTAGTGTAAACTAAAGGACCTAAAGAAGCCCTGCGGCCAGTTGATCTCCACACTGAACTACCCCTCCCTTGCTCTACCCACTCAAAAGTGAGGGAGGGGACCTCGCTGGGGCCCGACGCGGTGGTGATGACGTCCCGGCGCTGGCCCGGGGCTCCGCCCTCCCCGTCGCGGGACAGGAGGTCAAACACCTTGTTGTTGTAGACCTCCACCACGGTCACCTCCACCAAGTGGCTCTCGGACGGCTTCCCTGAGATCAGCCTGAAGCAACAGAGACACACACACATTAATCCTGAACAATAGATATAAAAAAAGTTTAACCCAAATGTACAATATACCGTATTTTCCGCACTATAAGGCGCGCCGGAGTATAAGCCGCAGCAGCTAAATTGAATGATATGTACATAGATAAGCCGCACTGGACTATAAGCCACACTTTTTTAAGTGTTTTAATATTTAATTACCATATGCAAGGTTTCGTGCACAGAGGGGATTGTCGGGAAAGAGATGGCTGCTTGAGGAAGCTCCCATTTATCAACATTTCAACAAACAAGTTGCATATTTGCAAAACGTATTCAAGTGTTACCATTTAGTTACCAAATAGTAGCTACAGAACATATACTGTGCTGTGTAAACGGTACTGTATCACATAGCGTATCAGACACACAAACTTTTCAACTTTCAAACTTAAACGGTGCGCTCCCAGCGCACATACCGGCAGTGATCTACACAGCAGTGGTTTTCAATCAGTGGTCCTTGAGGGAGTGCATAGGGGTTCCCCAGCAAAATTAGTTACCGTAATAGCGTCACAAACATTTAACCACTTAACATTGGCTATTTTGGAAAAATCTTGAAAAAGTGTGAACATCTTTGAACATTTATCTACATTATAGCCTGCATTAGTACCATAACAAAAAACAAAGCTTACAGCGCTTGACGAGGCAATATCAATGGCTAAATTAAATGTGTTTTTTTTAAAAGTGCAAAACAAATTGCCTGTAACACGACAAGCCTAAAGTTGCAGCAACGAGGTTGCTTAAAATATACGGTAATCAGCCTACCAGAAAAGTCATTAATCCTCGTCTTCATCTTTTAGGCTAAGGTGCAGTACACGGCTGTAACCAGAAAATTCAAGTCATTAATCCTCATCTCCGTCTTCTTCCTGCGTACTAAAACCACCAAAGTCCTCATCTTCAGTGTTGGAAACGAACAGGCTAAGGGTGGCTTCGTCAGCCACTCTCCTCTCACCTTCGTTTTCGCTGTCAAAACCAACAAACTCCTCTTCGTCACTGTCGGAATCCAACAGCCTCTGAGTGGCCTCAGCTGTGGCGGCGTCCTCCTCTTCATCACGCAGTAGTCCAGCCTTTCGGAACCCGTTAATGATCGTGGATGTTTTGACACTCCTCCACGCCATCAGGACCCACTCGCAAACTTGAGTGAAAGTTGCTTTTCGCATGCGACCAGTTTTGGTGAATGATTTATCGCCGCTAGTCATCCACGCCTCCCACTGAACGCATAGTGCCACTTTGAACGCACGATTGACGCTGATGTCGAGTGGCTGCAGATCCTTCGTTGTGCCCCCAGGAATCACAGCTGGAATCGAGTTTGTGCTCTTGATGGCTGCTTTCACATTATCCGTTATATGGGCCCTCATGCTGTCCAAAACGAGCAAAGCTTTTTCCTCCAGGGCGCTTGACGTAGCACTCATTCAGCCACTCCTTCATCACGCTTTCCATCATCCACCCTTTCTTGTTGACTTTAAAGGAGATGCCGTTCAGGATCTTTTCTTTGGCTTTGTAATCCGCTTAAAAATCACCAGTGGCGGAAGCTTTAATCCAGATGCTGTGCAGCCAAGAACACAAGTGAAATTCGTTCTCTCGTGGCCAGTGGTTCTCAAAGTGATGGACGATTCACCTTTCTTGTTAACAGTCCTGGTGAGAGGCAGGTCAAACGTCAAAGGCACTTCATCCATATTTATGATCTGGTCCGGTCCGATGTAATATTCCTCTATCTTTCTTTGTGTGAATTCGCCGAAGTTTGTTATTTTTTCCTTGTAGTCGGGAGGGAGTTGCTGACACACAGTCGTCCGCGCCCTGATGGACAGTCCCTTTCGTCTCATAAATCTGAAACACCAGGATGGTCCACCTCTGAAATTTTCAATTTTCATTTCGGTGGCGACTGTTTTAGCTTTCAGTCGGATCTGCACGGTGGAAACACCTCGGCCGTCTGCTCTCTGTGTGTTCACCCAATCTTCATGAAAGTCTTCAAGTTCGGGCCATCTGCTTTTATTACCTCTGAAAGCTTTTTTTGACTTCTTGCATTGAGACAGTTCTTCCCGCTGGCGTTTCCAACGTCTCACCATTGACTCATTGATGCCAAGGCCACGTGCAGCAGCTCTATTTCCTTCTTTTACAGCCAGATTGACTGCCTTTAACTTAAAAGCTGCATCATATGCATTTCTACGTTTGTTTTCCATAATGAGGGTTTGTGAATGAAAACTTCCGTTGCACAAACTGTTTCGCTTTCGTAATATTTGTCTTGCTCTCGTTCTCGTTCTGTCTTTCGTAGCCTACCACCTCGGTTCCACTTTTACTTTTGCGCGCTACCTGAGGCTTTTCCGGCCTCCAGCGTTTCCTGCTGGAGCCCGCCATAGATTTAGGAGGTCCCCTAGTGGCCGTTAGCTGTAAAAATCCATAGATTAGCCGCACCGTTATATAAACCGCAGACTCAAAAAATGGGGGAAAAGGCAGTAGGGCCGAGCTCTCTGAGTGGCCAACGACGTGAATCGCGACGTAAGTCGCATTGGTCGCGACGTAGGTCGCATTGGTCGCTGTGTTGGTCGCTCATCTGGCTGCTTTCAGTCGCTGTGGTCACTGGCTGGCTCCCTCAACCCGGTATCACGCGATTGCGTGCTCATGCGCACGAACGTTAATCTATTGAAGCGTGTTCCAGAGTACGATAGTCCGACTTTTTGCGTGCTACACAGAACGAAATGTAAACCAATGCTTTCTGAATGGGAGTGTTGTCAGACAATGAACGTGCTCCACAAAACGGCACGAGAGAGAGAGAAAGAGAGAGAGGGAGGGACAGAGAGAGAGAGAGAGAGCGAGAGAGAGGCTTCAGAAAGGGTGTGCGCAGATAGTACAGTGCACCCTAGTTATGTTTATGCCAAAACAACAAATGCTATATGTATATATATATATATTGCCTAATTATATACATTGCCTATGTGGTGAACCTCAGTAGGGGTTGTGAATGCAACCCCATCTAAGCTCCTCCTCCTGCACCCAGGTGCAGATAAAAGGGCCAAGATGGCTAAAGTCAGCCTCTGTTGGTTGCCTCCTAGGGTGGTGAGTAGGGTCCCCGCTTTCTAATAGTTGTGAGTTCCCATTTGAACTTTTATTAATTAGTGTCTCTTGTTTTTAGGATCCCCTGCTGCTGTTTTGTATGGTTTTAGTTGTTCCGGTTAGCTGTTTTGTTTTGTTTTGGTTCCGTTTGCTATTTTGTTTTGGTTGCTTTGGTTAAGTTTGCTTTTGTGTTATTTTCCCTTTTCTGTTTCATTGTTTGACCTTTGGTTTGCTGGGTTACTTAACCCCTGTTTTGCAGTTTGGTTTGGTGAGGTTTTGCTCTTGTTTTCTTTATTTAGTTATTGTAATAAAAGAAACGGTTAATATAGTTATTGTCTCTGCCTCTTTAGTTCTTGAACCTGTGTCCTTATTATTTCTGTAATATCATAGTTTAACTTTCTTTGTTCTATATTTCCTGGGGTGTAATTCCCCAGGTGGCGTTGTCGGTCCCTCTTTAGTTATTTCCCCCTCCCCTCGTTAATATTGACTGTTGCACTGAGCCCCGCCACATATGGCGTTGTCGGCAGGATTACTTTCAGGCAGAGACTTGTAGTTTTCATTATTTTTCCACAACCCAATTGATTTGTACGTAGTTTGTTAAGGTTTATTATTTCTACAAAACAGCAGCAGGTACCGGGCAGTTCCTGGCACGGACAGTTTCCTCATGGAGGAGGAGGTCGCCCAATTAAGGGACTTGGTCACTCAGCTGCAAGCGGAGAATCAACACATGCGTCAAGAGCGAGAGGCTCACCTGCCTTGGCCCAACACCTCCTCAGCAATTCCCTCAGCTCCTGGACTCTCTTCAGCTCCTACAGTAACTGAGAGACTGATTCATTTCCCCAGAGACCGGAAATGCCCACTCTTTCGGGGCAGGACAGGACTAATCATTGGGGAGTGGATTGAAGAGGTCCACGCCTGCGTACGAGCTCGTCACCTGTCTCCAGCGGACCAAGCGCTCTTCATCTATGATCACCTGGAGGGAGAAGCAAGAGAAGAAATTAAATATCGGTCCCCAGAAGAAAGGGCAGATCCAGATAAGGTTCTACTTGTATTAAAAGAACTCTTTGGGTGTACAAAATCATATGTGTCCCTGCAGGAAGACTTCTTTTCCAAGAAGCAACAAGATGATGAAACGTTACAAGAGTTCTCGCATGCATTAATGTGTTTGATGGAGAAGGTGGTACAAAAATCCCCTCATGGTTCACTAAATATGGAGGTGTTGTTGAGAGATCAATTTGTTGAACATGTGTTTGATTGTTCCCTTCGCAGAGAACTAAAGCAGTTTGTCCGGGGCCACCCTACCGCCACCTTGATAGAGGTCCGTGCTGAGGCTATTAGATGGGAACAAGAAGGGATGCCTGGGGGTGCAAGGGGCAGAAGCTATTCGGTTCCAAGTGCATTTGGTTACAAGCAAACTGTACAAGGTAATCAGTCTAAGCACCAGGGGGTAGGTAACTCGTCCTTCAGTTCTGAGTTGAGTGAACTGAAGGAAATCCTCCGTAACCAGCAAGAGCAACTGATCCACCTCACGAAGGGCCTTACAGCCCTTAAGGAAGGCCCTAGAACTCAGTCAGGGCATGGTAAGAGAACTGTGATCTGTATGAGATGTCAAAAACCAGGTCACTTTGCTAGGGAGTGTAGAGAGGATTATGCAACTATACAGCCCCAGCAAGCTCCTGCTGCCACAAAACCCATGTCCCGCCCCAGAAATCAGGGAAACTTCCACCCCCTGAACCATTGAGCCAAAGTTCAGGTGGGGGATCATCTGGCTCCAATGTTGCTGCTAGTCATGAAAGATTGGTTTCTGCATGTCCAAATATTGCTGTACTTATGGGAGGGGTGCAGGTTCCTTGCTTAGTGGACACTGGATCAATGGTGTCAACGATAACCGAGAGTTTCTTTTTGCAGCATTTTGAGCCCTGGGGCCTAGAAAAACTCCAGTCTTGTAATTGGCTCAGATTAAGTGCTGCAAATGGGTTAGCAATTCCATATGTGGGTTATCTAGAATTAGACGTACAGCTTTGTGGAAAAACTGTTAAAAGACGGGGGGTGTTGGTTGTCAGAAACACTCCACATAGTGTAGCCTTAGTCCCTGGTGTACTGGGAATGAACATCATCAAAGAATGTTACGGGGAGTTGTTTGTGCAACATGGGCCTGCCCTCTTTGACTTGCCTTCTGTGTTACAGGCCCCCACACCATTCAGCAGGCTCTTCAGCAGTGTCATTGGGTCCAAACGAAAGCCCCTCCTGAACGTTCAGGTTGTGTAAGGGTAAAAAGGGGAAGGGTTTGCAGAGTCCCAGGGGGTACTATGAAAATGGTGGCAGCCACAGGTCCCCAACATTTGGCCGATCAGATTTTGTTTGAGCCCAGCAGCAGTGGCTTGCCTGCAGGGCTATTAGCTTCTCCTGCCCTGGTTCACATGGTTAAAGGTACTGTATACATTCCCATTGTCAATGTGGGGACCCAGTGTGTTGTACTATACCCCAATACCATTCTAGGTAATGTTAGTGAAGCTCACTTTGCCAACTCGCCTGATAACCTTGTGGAGGAGGGGGTAGAAGTTACAGTCTCTTCACAGACTACCAGTTCAGTGCAGGATAAGGTCGCTGCAGTTGATTTAACAGCACTCACTCAGGACGAGCAGTGTCAAGTTAGGCTGCTACTGCAGAAATACAGTGGTATCTTTTCAGCCTATGAGGGAGATTTAGGTTGTACTAACCTAATTTCTCACGATATTCCACTACTAGATGACGTGCCAGTGCGCCAGCGATATCGGCGTATCCCACCTTCAGAGTATGAGTCGGCAAAAGCCCACATTCGCCAACTTCTGGATGCACAGGTCATCAGAGAAAGTAGCAGCCCCTTTGCCTCTCCCATTGTGCTGGTGAAAAAGAAAGACGGCAGCCTTCGGTTGTGTGTGGACTACCGGCTTTTGAACAGCAAGACTCGCAAGGATGCGTTCCCCTTGCCCCGTATTGAAGAATCCCTTGATGCATTATCAGGGGCCCACTGGTTCTCCACATTGGACCTGGCTGCTGGGTACCATCAAGTACCTGTCACAGAGAGGGACAAGGCAAAGACGGCATTCTGTACCCCTTTTGGGTTGTTCGAGTGGAACCGGATGCCTTTTGGTTTGTGCAACGCCCCAAGCACTTTCCAAAGATTGATGGAGAGGATCTTTGGGGACCAACATGGTCAGTCATTGTTGTTGTATTTGGATGATGTTGTTGTTTTTTCTGCCACTGTGACAGAACATATTCAACGCATGGATGCCGTGTTGGGCCGCCTACAGCAAGAAGGACTGAAAGCCAAGTTGGAGAAGTGCTTCTTCTTCAGACGAGAGGTGAACTACCTAGGTCACATCATTTCTAGAGAAGGTGTAGCCACTGATCCTGGCAAAATCGAGGCTGTTGCAGGGTGGCCAAGACCTAACCATGTGTCAGAGCTGCGCTCTTTTCTAGGATTTGCCAGCTACTACAGACGTTTTGTGGAGGGGTTTGCAAAGCTGGCAGCCCCTTTACATCGCCTAGTAGCTCAACTCACTGGCACCAAAGCCAGGAAATCATTAGGTAGAAGCCTTCATGCTGCATGGACAGAAGAGTGTGAGCAGAGCTTCGAGGGGCTGAAGAAAAGGTTGGTGTCAACTCCAGTCCTGGCCTATGCTAACTTTTCATCACCCTTCATCCTTGAGGTTGATGCCAGCTACAACGGACTGGGTGCTGTACTGTCCCAAGAACAGCAGGGAAAGGTCAGACCTATTGCCTACGCAAGCCGTGGTCTTAAGCCAACAGAACGCAACATGACAAACTACAGCTCCATGAAATTGGAATTTCTCGCCCTTAAATGGGCTATGACTGAAAAATTCCGGGACTATCTATTGAGACAGAAGTGTGTGGTGTATACAGACAATAATCCCCTCAGCCACCTGTCCACAGCCAAGCTGGGTGCTACCGAGCACCGTTGGGCTGCACAGTTGGCGTCCTTTGACTTTTCCATCAAATACAGGCCCGGTAAAAGCAACAAGAATGCAGATGCACTTTCCAGGCAACATCCACCAAGCATTCAAGCATCGGAGTATGTAGCTTCAGGCACATCAGTCCCGGAATTGCTACAACAGGTTGTTGTGGAGAATCGAGTGACCCAGGCTTCTGTTTCAGCTTTCCCTTGCTACTCCCCCCCTGACTTGCTTGGCTTACAGGAAGCTGATCCAGTAATCCGAGAGTTCCTGACGTTTTGGACCAGAAAGAGGGCCCCGGATGCAGCTGAGCGACGGCAGGCCTCCAAAGAAGTCCTGGTGCTGATCAAACAGTGGGACCGGCTGGTGGAGCAAGGAGGGGTGCTCTATCGCCGTGTCACCATCCCTAGAGGAGATGAAGTGCTCCAGTTAGTACTCCCTACATCGCTCAAGACACAGGTACTTCAACAGTTGCACAATGAACATGGGCACCAAGGTGTTGAGCGAACAACAGAGCTGGTCCGTCTGCGGTGCTATTGGCCGGGGATGCACCACGACATCAAGCAATGGTGTCGGGAATGTGAACGCTGCCAGGTATCCAAACACACTCAACCTACTGCCTGTGCTTATATGGGTCACTTGCTAGCTTCACGTCCAAATCAGATCCTGGCCATCGATTTCACCATCCTGGAGCCTTCGAAGAATGGGGCAGAGAACATCCTGGTCATGACCGATGTCTTTTCGAAGTATACACGAGCCATCCCAACCCATGACCAGCGAGCATCCACAGTGGCCAGAGTATTGGTTAATGAGTGGTTCTGCAGGTTCGGTGTGCCTGGTCGCCTCCACTCTGACCAGGGCAGGAACTTTGAAAGGAACCTCATCCAGCAGCTCTGCCAGATGTACGGCATTGAGAAGAGCCGCACCACACCCTACCATCCAGCTGGAAATGGCCAATGTGAGAGGTTCAACCGCACCTTACACAACCTTCTCCGCACTCTGCCCATCACCAAAAAGAGAGACTGGTCCAGCTACCTGCCCCAAGTGACCTTTGCATACAATACAACAGCACATCAGTCGACTGGTGAGTCTCCGTTTTTCCTGATGTTTGGCCAAGACCCACAATTACCTGTTGATTTTCTGTTGGGTAGAGTACAGGAACCTGTACCTGGCCACCCCCATGATTGGATCGTGAAACACCAGACACGGCTACGTCATGCTTTTGAGAGTACAACCAGGCATCTGGAAGCTGCAGCTGCCCGGCGGAAGGAACTCTATGACAGGCATGTTCGTGATATCCCACTGCAAGAAGGTCAGCTGGTCTTCCTCAAAGACACCAGTGTAAGGGGCCGTCACAAAATTCAAGACATCTGGAGCTCAACAGTGTATAAAGTACTGAAGGCCCCTGGCATGGGAGGGTCTGTGTATACTGTGGCTCCGGTGCATAACCCCCAGCAGGTAAAGCATGTTCATCGTTCTCTCATAAAAGGCAAAGTGGATTGTGCTGTGGATTGTCCCCCCAGTGAACCCCCTGAACAGATGGGATCCATCTCAGCAGATGAGTCATCGTTTGATAGCGACTGGGCTGTAGTGACCTCTGAACCCATGGCTGTCCCAAGAAACCACCTACCAGCGCGGCCTGTCATCAGCACCCTCTCACCAAACCAAACTCGTGCTGTTGCTACATCTCAGCCAAGCGAAGGCCCAGCGTATTCAACAACTAGCACTGAAATTCCAAGCACCAGTGAGGCCTCCCTGAGAAGAACTACCCGTCCAACCGCAGGAAGACACCCAAACCTTCACCATCTTCCTCAGGTTGCTGGGAGTAGTGCTATTGGGGCTGCTAACTCTCTGATGCCCGTGCTTGGTGGCTGTGTGGTGTTTAGGCCATGGCAGTAAATGTAAATCGTCGGGCCGACGATTAAAAACCCAGGGGGTAGATTGTGGTGAACCTCAGTAGGGGTTGTGAATGCAACCCCATCTAAGCTCCTCCTCCTGCACCCAGGTGCAGATAAAAGGGCCAAGATGGCTAAAGTCAGCCTCTGTTGGTTGCCTCCTAGGGTGGTGAGTAGGGTCCCCGCTTTCTAATAGTTGTGAGTTCCCATTTGAACTTTTATTAATTAGTGTCTCTTGTTTTTAGGATCCCCTGCTGCTGTTTTGTATGGTTTTAGTTGTTCTGGTTAGCTGTTTTGTTTTGGTTCCGTTTGCTATTTTGTTTTGGTTGCATTGGTTAAGTTTGCTTTTGTGTTATTTTCCCTTTTCTGTTTCATTGTTTGACCTTTGGTTTGCTGGGTTACTTAACCCCTGTTTTGCAGTTTGGTTTGGTGAGGTTTTGCTCTTGTTTTCTTTATTTAGTTATTGTAACAAAAGAAACGGTTAATATAGTTATTGTCTCTGCCTCTTTTAGTTCTTGAACCTGTGTCCTTATTATTTCTGTAATATCATAGTTTAACTTTCTTTGTTCTATATTTCCTGGGGTGTAATTCCCCAGGTGGCGTTGTCGGTCCCTCTTTAGTTATTTCCCCCTCCCCTCGTTAATATTGACTGTTGCACTGAGCCCCGCCACATCTATATATATGTATAGGCTATATATATATATAATTAGGCTATAATTATATTATTTAGCGTGTAATGAGACAATCTATAGCCAAATTGTCGAAGATGCCCGAGAATCTCCGGGGATATCAGCATGGGAAATCGGCGAATCAGACCCATGAACCTATAAAGAAAGATGTCATCTCAAGCGGGAGAGAACGTTTGCGGTGCTGGTTTGTGTCACGTAAGTACAGTGCCGTGTTCCAATACCCGTACTGTCCGTACTTACTAGCCAAAATTTGAGTATGCAGTATACTTCAAGGACCCGGATGCCGTACTCAGAACGGGCTAATCGTGAAGTGTGGACAGAGAATGTGGTGTGGATCGAAGGACACTCCCCGTACTCAACGGCAGCCATCTTAGCTACGTTGCGAAAGAGGCGGAGCCAGGCTGAGCCAAAGTCGGCGCATTTCCTACATAGTCTGCATTAATAGAGTCATTTTGTAGTTTTTATAGTTTTTATAGCTGCTCGGCGTAAAGAGTTCACCGTTCAAAGCGGGATGTTTATTGCGGGGGAGGAGCCACGGCGGCAAACGTGATCGTAATTTCCGGTTAGTGCACCACGGAGTACTCGATTTGGAACAGCACTCACATCTGAAAAATTAACGTAGTAGACATTGCGGATAGTATACTTCCTTTAAGTATACACATGGAAGTACGGGTATGGTCTCACGAAAATACGTAACACTGTCACGTTATTTAATCTATTGAAACGTGATCAGGGACACGTTGGCCTATTTTCTAAATGTTGTATTTCAATTGGAAGTAGGCTATTTGTCGTGTCACTAAGCATGACTTCCAAACTAAGGTTCTCCCTAATGTCCCTTATGGAGCTCCGTACAGATCATTCATTGTTGAAAATTGTCTGTGATAACTAACAAATGACAGCTTTTGGCCACCCGTTTCTACTTAAAATTATCTGTGATAACTAACAATACGACAGCTTTTGGCCACCCGTTTCTACTTTCACCTTTGATACTGAGAAATTGTGACAATACACGGATATATTAAATGCAGGTGCGCTGCTCTGTAGGCAAACCGCAAAGGAAAAAAGGGTAGCTGCTTCATCTGTTCTTTTTAGAATTGTATGTCTTGATGTTTATTTTATCTAGCCATCTATTCTCTTGTTTTTGGCTATGTGAATGAACGTCCGCGTCGATGCCTCGATCGCAAGTCCAGTGTCGCGAGCGGACGTTGCCATGACATCTAGAAATCTGTCCCTTTTAAGGATTACGAGCGTCTCATGACGTCAGAGCCCATGCGGGATTTGTTTACCTTCAGCACGTTTTGATTTCCTGTTTCTCTCTCACTAAATAAACGAGTCACACAACTGTGTGCTCAACGTGCGAAATTGTATCTCTCACTTATGGCAATTTCCACAGGGTTATCATTAATATTGATGTGTAGGGGTTGTTTATAACTCGTGAATAATATTGTTTAGACCACGGTCTGGGGGAATACTCTGATTCTGATTGGCTGCAGTGCGTGCATTAACTCCTGATATAGCCCTACAGACACCTGCTAAGTAGTTCCAGTCAGTGTTTCGATTCTCTGCCCGAGCCCGAGCCCGACGCGGGCTGGGTCGCGCCGATATTTCCCACCACTATACTCCGGCCGGGCCTTTGATCGAGCGTTTTTTTTTTTTTTTTTTACCATTGGTTTATTGGCCTAATCTGAGGAGAAATCTATGCCATAAACAGAAATATTATAGGCCTTTATTACACGGGTCTTCTCAATGCCGTGGAACGCTCCGTTCATGGGTAATAGTCCGGTGACTTGTCTATCCCAGCGTCTTCCGTTGCTAAGCGACGTCACCGTCTTTGCGGACAAATTATTTCTCTGCTGATCAACACTACGAATGGCCAAAAGACTTGTATCCCCCCCCCCTTAAATAAATACTATGGCAGAATTATTATTATTATTATTATTCTCATTCAACTTGAACATGTGTTTTTACAGTAGAGTGGTGGAGGGATGACGTATGTTGGCCAACCCGGAAGTGAGCGTCGCCCTGGATTCCCTCGACAAAAAGCCAACGGGTTTTGCCATTGGATTTTGGATTTTAGCTGAAACATTTGCATCTTTGATGCACCTCCTCAAAAACTGAAAATAAATAAATGTATAAAAATAACCGTGCTCCAAAGAACGAAATGTAAACCAATGCATTCTGAATGGGAGTGTTTCTCTGATTTTTCCATGCTACACAGAACGAAATGTAAACCCATGCAAATAAAGACTTCATGGTCATAATAATTTAAATATCATTAATATCCTGAGTGTGTAGGGTGTAGAGATGCGCGGATGGGCTATTATTTCATCCGCAACCGCATCACAAAACGCTTGATCCGCCCGCCATCCATCCGCAACAAATTTTTTGACCAGTTTTCAAAACCGCACCCGCCCGCCATCCGCCTGTTGTTTTTAGGTATATGCGCTGCTGACGCGAGGCTAGAAAGTTCTTGCCTGTTCTTGAAAGGAGACTGATCCAATGCCGCAAAGATATTTAAAGGATAAAGTCCCTAGTATGAAAGCCTATTGGCTATGTTGTAGCCTATCCCCAGAATATTATCAGTGAAGTGACGTCTGTCTCCGATCGATGCACAGAGAGAAACTTTAAAATAGCCAAGCACATCGGCAAACCTGACCTTACCATAGGCTAGTAGGCCTACACTTTTTTTTATCATTGTAATAAAACGCAATTTGGTACACCATTTTAATATGGTAATATAGCCTACTGTGTTGTTTTTTTTGCAAAATGAAAGATAGCCTTTTAAGGAAACGCCGACTCGAGCCTATTAATTCCGAAGTTTCACCGCATTGAAGGCTATATAGGCTACTGTAACAAGCCCAACACTAGCCGCCTGCCTTGCAAATCAAAGTTTTCCGACTATTTTTCTTACCTTCTTTCTTAGGTGTTGATGTTACTGAGCTAGAAGTTTAACTTGTTCTGCACATCTCGCGCTGCCAATGCCTGTTGTCACTTCCGAGTCAAATCACTCCATCATCTCTTTGAAATTCCATATTCCACGATTGGTAGGCTACAATGGCTGTTTTAAAATATAACTTATAGGAAACAAAATAACCCAGGCAGTTTCATCTACGAGACGTTAAAGCTTCTTCCAATACTGACAGCTGTCTCATAACTTGCAGGTTTGTGGAGACGCGACATGGGACGGATCTTCACTTAATTTAAACTTTTTTGCTTCCGTGTGTGTGTGTGTGTGTGTGTGTGTGTGTGTGTGTGTGTGTGTGTGTGTGTGTGTGTGTGTGTGTGTGTGTGTGTGTGTGTGTGTGTGTGTGTGTGTGTGTGTGTGTGTGTGTGTGTGTGTGTGTGTGTGTGTGTGTGTGTGTGTGTGATAGAGACAGAGAGGCCAATTTACTGCCTGATGAGAATTGGATTATTTCAAAATGTGCTTGGAAGTAGGTAACGACATTTAACAATGTGTATATATTTTTTTATTTCGTTGGTTAAACCGCCAACCGCCCGAATTTAATTAAAATATTATTTTTTGTCACGTCACCCGCCCGATCCGCGGTTTAACCGCGGAGTCCGCGGTTGCAACCGCCAACCGCGCATCTCTAGTAGGGTGGTATTCAATTTCTTGATCAACGGGGCTGCATCCAGTCACTTGACCGTTATGGTTGCTATGGTGGTTGCTATCGACCGCCCCCTCTAATCCTTACATGGCTCTAAAAACCACGCGGCAAAGGAGCTGCCGTCCATTGTGTTGTTTTTGTCGTAAACTAGGGTCCGATGATTAGAAAATAGGCAGATATTCCAAGGTATCCTTAAAAGGCAGCTTGGATGTTTTTATTTTCTGCAGTTTAGACTTCTATAACCTATTTTGGAAAGCAAAACACCAAGCTCATTGATTTAACGAGGCAGGGTCATTTGAAACAATTTATCAAATAAATATTTGTGAGATGTCATTACTTCTCCTGAGTTTGCTTCCTATTTATGTCGAGTATACACCCCTACTGTCCACAAGCATCCCTCCCCCCTCCCCATATGGATTTGGAGAACTGTTGCCACGTCCCAGTGGTGGAGGTATCATATATATGAAAGAGGGCATTCAATTATAGTATAATGATCAATTAGGAGGCCGAAGCCCTAAAGGAAGTGATGCAATAAGTGACTGAGGGTCAACATATGAGACCCCCTTTTATCAAAGGGGGTCTCAAAGGATGCATACGCTTCAACATGTGGCTCCAGCCCTACAGGAAATGACTCAGCAAGTGCTCCATCTCGTTGCACCTGCACCCAGCGGCTCGCTTGCAAGATTTTGGCCTGAAGTTCTTCCCAGACCTACACCCTAGCCATCCAACATGCATATCTGAGAATCAGGCCTCTCTTTAATAAGGACAAAAAGTTATGAGAGAAATACACATGAACTTTTTGTTATCTCATAAGCGGCGTGGTGCCGGCTCCTTTTGATCTTTTGACCCCAGACTTCAAAAACATGGCCACAGGCCAGCTGTGTCTACACACCTTAAGCCACAAATGCCAGGGATACTTCAATGTTTACACACATTTCCCGGGGCCCTGAGAACGACATATCCGAGATTTGGAGTTCTAGCCCTTAGAGAAAAAAAGTTTTCCCAAATGGACTGTCATTTGGACAAAGCCCCTCAGAACTGTTGCCTGCAAGACCTAATGGTTCAGAATGTGGTGGAAAAACAGTTTTTGAGATAGGAAGGTCCTACCGCCCTGAAATTTGAATACCTTATTCTAGGGCCTTATTCTAGGGCCCGCACCGAAACTTGGCCCGGTCGGACACCGAGGGCAGGAAGGGGAGGCCCTTCCTGCCTGAAACTTGGCCCAGTCGGACCCCGAGTGCAGGAAGGTGGGGCCTGGACTTTCATAATCTTCGCTTGGTGAATGTGAAGGATGTTTGGTCGGATGTTATGATGAAGAATCATAATGTGAATGGGAATATTCTATAAATGTCTTGATATCATCTTTCGTCTCAACACTTCTGCTGCAGCCGCTTAAAGTCTCGCTCCGAGAACTTTAAAATATGAATCAATCCATTAGAAGTATGAAAATATCTTCCCGGTGGGGTAACGGAGCAAACAAGGTGTGCTTTGACATCTACGTTTCGAGGCGATTGCAACAGTGCCACACATGATCATATTTGGTTATATATGACGGTGTAAATTACGTTAAAAATTAAAGATATAGTGTTTTCCACAGAAATTGAGCCGCGGTCGCCAGTGGGTTAGGCAGAGTACACTCCACTGCACCACTGAGGCGATGACAATTCACAATGATCAATCATCAATAAAGAGAATATACATGACATTAAAATGTACCCCTTTTGGATGTTTCATTTGATAAAAACGACAGTGTTACCCCCTATGTTTTATTCAATACATTTCGACAGTGTTACCCCTTATGGATTTTTCATGATGACAGATAAAAAACGACAGTGTTACCCTTTACGTTTCATTTGATAAAAACGACAGTGTTACCCCTTATATTTTATTTCACAGGGACAATTTTTTCTTTTTTTTTCATATGTTTTTTTTTGATGATGACCAATAAAAATCGAAAGTGGTACCCCTGTCGACATTTTTGCAGGGATCCGAACCTGAGCTGTTTAGAGTATTAACCTCTAAACTTATCAATGCACCATCAGGACACCGATTAAAAGTCAACACAATACTGGGTCTGTGGTTATATATGACATATAGAAAAAAAAATTGAATCTATTATATAGACATGATAGCATTACGTTTCAAATTAAAGATATTGTGTTTTCCACAGAAATTGAGCCGCGGTCGCCAGTGGGTTAGGCAGACTACAATTAACAATGATCAATCATCAATAAAGAGAATATACATGACTATAAAATGTATGTGTGTTTTTCTATTATTTCCCTTATGTTTTTTTTCATGACGACCAATAAAATACGACAGTGTTACCCCTTATGGTATTTTCATGACGACTGATAAAAAACAACAGTGTTACCCCTTATATTTTATTTGACAAAGACAACAGTGTTACCCCTTATGTTTTTCTTCATGACGACCAATCAAAAACAACAGTGTTACCCCTTATGTTTTTTTTCATGGCGACCAAAGAAAAATGACAGTGTCAGCCCTCATGTTTCATTTGATAAAAACGACAGTGTTACCCCTTATGTTTTTTTCATGACGACCGATAAAAAACAACAGTGTTATCCCTTACGTTTCATTTGATAAAAACGACAGTGTTACCCCTCATGTTTCATTTAATTAAAACGACAGTGTAACCCCTTGTTTTTTTTTTCATGACGACCAAAGAAAAAAAACAGTGTTACCCCATTTGATCAATATCGACAGGTTTATCCCTTATGTTTATTTCATGATGGACGATAAAAAACCACAGTGTTACCCCTTATATTTTATTTGACAAAGACAACAGTGTTACCCCTTATGTTTTTTTTCATGACGACCAATAAAAAACAGCAGTGTTACCCCTTATGTTTTTTTTCATGAGGACCAATAATAAACGACAGTGTTACCCCTTGTGGGTTTTTTAATGACGACCAAAGAAAAACAACAGTGTTACCCCCAATGTTTTTTTTCATGACGACCAATAAAAAACGACTTACATTTTATTTGACAAAGGCAACAGTGTTACCCCTTATGTTGTTTTTCATGAAGACCAATAAAAAACAACAGTGTTACCCCTTACGTTTTTTTTCATGACGACCAATAAAAAACAACAGTGTTACCCCTTATGTTTTTAAAAAACAACACGACCAATAAAAAACAACAGTTATGTTTTTTTTCAACCCTTATGTTTTTTTTCATGACGACCAAAGAAAAAAAACAGTGTTACCCCCTATGTTTTATTTGATCAATATCGACAGGTTTATCCCTTATGTTTATTTCATGACGGCCGATAAAAAACCACAGTGTTACCCCTTATATTTTATTTGACAAAGACAACAGTGTTACCCCTTATGTTTTTTTTCATGACGACCAATAAAAAACAACAGTGTTACCCCTTATGATTTTTTTCATGAAGACCAATAATAAACGACAGTGTTACCCCTTGTGGTTTTTTTAATGACGACCAAAGAAAAACAACAGTGTTACCCCCAATGTTTTTTTTCATGACGACCAATAAAAAACGACTTATATTTTATTTGACAAAGGCAACAGTGTTACGCCTTATGTTGTTTTTCATGAAGACCAATAAAAAACAACAGTGTTACCCCTTACGTTTTTTTTCATGACGACCAATAAAAAACAACAGTGTTACCCCTTATGTTTTTTTTCATGACGACCAATAAAAAACAACAGTTATGTTTTTTTTCAACCCTTATGTCTTATGACGACCAAAGAAAAACAACAGTGTTACCCCCTATGTTTTATTTGATAAATATCGACAGTGTTACCCATTATGTTTATTTCATGACGGCCGATAAAAACGACAGAGTTACCCCTCATGTTTTTTCCATGTTGACCAATAAAAAACGGCAGTGGTACCCCTGTTGACGTTTTTGCGGGGATCCGAACCTGGGCCCCGTTTCCCGAAAGCATCTTTAGCCTAAGTGGATCGCAGAGTGGGTCGTAAGAGCATCGTACAGTTTTCACACCGTTTCCCGTAAGCATCTTTGGTAACGAACGTCTTAAAAACGCTCACGAGTCACGAGTAGCTAACGAGTGCTCCAGGGTACTCGTAGGACGCTAAGAGCCTCGTTAGCCTACTATAGCCTCAGTGGCGTAGCCAGCGGACATTCCTAGTATTGGATGCGTTTTATTATAACACATTGGTAATGGTGTATCACGTGCGTCTGAGCCTAATGTGGGCCATTATGTTCTTAGTTTGAGAGAGACAGTCCAGGAAATGTTTGAGCAGGCAGGGCACTTAAAATGTGTGAGAGAAGGTGGGGGGGATTTGTGCAGACTGACATAGGCTACTCATAAAACGTAGCATAAAATAATGTAAAAAAAAAAAAAATTATAAAAAAAAATATTATATTTTTTTATAAAAAACAAGCAAAGGAGCAGGCAAAAGGCTGGTATATGGTGGGGATTGGTCACGTTGACGGGAATGTTTAGTGACATGTGGGAGGGTGGAGGGGGTTAAAAAAAAGTCTCAATCACTCTTCGACGTGCATGAAAACCAGCCGCGTAGTTATGAGGGAGGCCGTCCTCACACCGATCTTCCTCGTCGTCATCGTCCTCAATGTCCTCCGGTTCAACCAAAGCTACCCCAGCCTTAGCTGCAATGTTGTGCAACATAGCTGTCACACATATCACAGCGCATGACTTGGCCGGCGAAAACTGGAGCCCTCCGCTGGACTTGTGAAGGCATCTAAAGCGCAACTTCCACCTCCCGATCGTGCGCTCAGGATTTGGACTGCTATATATGTCGGCCTAGGCTTAATCAATTGTGTTTTAATATCTTTAGCATTCATATTATTGCAATCTATTCTTTTCGTAGGCTACTCTGCGGTTGGCCTTGATGGGGAGATATTTTAACCCTTTTTAACCCCATTTTCCTCCGACATTCCTGCGTCTCCCCCTGCGTCATAGCCCGTTTCAGCACCATGTCAGTGGACAGGTACAATCCTAAGATCGTCTTGAGTGCAGCGAATGCGCGTTCACGTTAAGAGGAGTTTCGGGAAACGCTCCAAAGAAATTATCGATGGTTCGAAAGCTCCCTCTTTCGAACCATCTTACGAGCGAAGATCCATCGATATCGGGAAACGGGGCCCTGAGCTGTTTAGAGTGTTAACCTCCGAAATTATCAATGCACCAGACACCGGATAAGGTCAACACAATGGTTATACTTTATAATTCGCATGAAGTAGCGATAAGAGTCTTCCAACAGACGACATCAACCGGACTTGAACCCCGGTCTCCAGGGGGTAAGCTCACAGCTCTCTCCACTTCCCACTGAGATTTGCAATTTAAATTTGTCTGTGGTTATGTATGACATGATAGCGTTACGTTTAAAATGAAGGATATTGTGTTTTCCACAGAAATTGAGCCGCGGTCTCCAGTGGGTTAGGCATAATTTCCACATTGTTTACTTGCTAACGTTTGTGAATATCATTGGCTAGTTGGCAGAACTCTTTTTACATACCAGTAGAGTGTTTATCAGAGCGGAGCCCTGAATGTGACGTCACCCGCAGGGGCGATTCTAGGTAGTGTGGGGGCCCTAGGCAGAGGATTGTTGGGGGGGGGGGGGTGTGTGGAACGATTGTTGACGACGGGACGGGACGGGACGGGACGGGGGGAGCGATTGTTGACGGGGGGGGGGGGGTGTATGGAGCGATTGTTGACGGGGGGGGGGGGGGGTTGGGGAGCGATTTTTTATTTTTTTTTGGGCTCTAGGGGGCCCCCCCCGGGGCCCCCAAACTATTGCGGGGCCCCAGGCAGTTGCCTGGTATGTCTAATGGGATGCGGCGCCTCTGGTCACCTGTCATCTCGTCTCTGTAAACAATGGATGTTGCGCAGCATTTATTATGACGTCATTATATAGACTCTCTCTCAGCACCCCCCCCTGGGACTGACTTCCCGCGTCCCTGGTGTTACCCCCTATATTTGATTCGATACATTTCGACAGTGTTGTATATTTAAGCAATAGATCACGCCAGGCTGTGGTATGTGCTCATTATACCACTGTTAAGGGGCGTTGTCCGGCCCCGACACGCAGCGGAGGGCCGGCGACCCCCTTCACAGTGGTATAATGAGCACAAGCCTATTGCTTTTATACAACGGTTACTGTTATGGCGAAACGAAAGTCATAGACACACTACATTTAAAAAGGAACCAAGAAAGTCAAAGTAGCCGTTTTATTAAAGACTACCAAAAAGTAGTCCCTCCTGGCTGCCTTCAAAATGCACGACGGTCGCTATGCAACACACTTTAGCGTCCCTCCGAGAGAACGGTTGTAACGGTTTCCACTTCAAGGCGCGGAGTGATACTTTCACAAAATGATCGGGCGTCATAGCAGTTATGTATATGCTCATTATACAACAGTTAGGAACCAATCAGATCTCTGGATTTAGGCCCCCGTTGTATAATACACTATAACTTTCTTCATAGGATATTTTAATAGTCTTTGACATTTAACAGATCAATAGGCTATACAATATAATCAATATAAATTTGTACACATCACTGTATTACTTAAATATAGATGGATAGACCAATAAGCCTATATATTATTGTATGTACGTTTTTATTATACTGACGCAAGTGTATTTATTCTGTTCAATGAGATGTTAACTGATAACATATAGGCTTTTTGTTATGGTAGCAGCCATGGTGACAATGGCTGGCTGCCACAGGTTGCTCATTCAGCCATACCTCTGGTTGGTTGCGACCTATTTGCCGCCAAAAGGGTCGCGACGCTTTTATGGTCGCGACCTAGTCGGTCAGCCTGCCAGAGCCAGCTGCCAGCCGCAGCCAGCAGCCAGCGGCAGACAGCGGCCAGCCATGGCTGGCCTGTCGTCGCAGCCAGCCAGCCGATATCAGCCAGGCGTCGCAGCCCGTCATTACGTCGTATAATTATCATACCATCGTACTAAATCATACAAAAATGTTCAAATGAAAGAGGCCGATTGCGTCAGTAAGTTTGAGCAGAAATGTATCTGACCCCGGAGAGAATCGAACAACCACCTTCTTGATTACTAACCAGGCGTCACTACCGCTTGTACCACTGTGACAAATTCTTCCACATCATGCACTTATATTAACCTATATCACTCTATAACGAAGAACTGTGCATAACATACCTTATTAGGCTTAATGACATTTAACAAAACAAAAAGGCTATGTATAATATATAAAATACATTATTTGAATACGCCCCAAATTACGCATAACATGCATAACGTGCATAACATACGTTATTAGGCTTTCTGTCATTTAACAAAACAAATAGGCTATATAATATCTAAAATAATAATAATAATAAATGAAATGTATATAGCGCTTAATATGGTACTCTAAGACGCTTTACATATTGCCCTATCAAAACTATGTAAGACAGACTAGGAATAAAAGAAAAACAGAGGTTAAACATGAAGAATAAGGTGGGAGTTAGGTGGGGAAGGCTAGTGTGAAAAGGTATGTTTTGAGGGCAGATTTGAAAGAAGTGAGGGTTGGAGAGACTTTGATGTGGGAGGGGAGTGAATTCCAAAGGGTGGGGGTAGCAACTGAGAAGGCCCGATCACCCCAAGTCCGTCGCTCAGTCCGTGGAACTTGTAGCAGGTTGGCAGAATTGGACCTGAGGAATCGGGAAGGGGCGTGGTGATGGAGGAGGTCGGCAAGGTAGGAGGGGGCTAGGCTGTAGGCTTGTAGGTGATGAGTACGATTTTGTAGTTGATTCTGTGTTTAATTGGAAGCCAATGGAGTTCACGGAGGACAGGTGTGATGTGTTCTCTGGAGCGGGTACCAGTGAGGAGGCGTGCAGCTGAGTTCTGGACATATTGAAGTTTTTTGAGGACTTTGTTGGTGGTGCCGTAGAGAAGACCATTGCAGTAGTCAAGCCTGGATGAAATGAAAGCGTGGATGAGTGTCGCAGCAGCGGTAGTTGACAGGTTGGGGCGGAGGCGGGCGATGTTTCGGAGGTGGAAAAAGGCAGTTTTGGTAATATGGTTAACATGGGGGAGGAAGGAGAGAGTGGGGTCCAGGATAACTCCAAGGTTACGGATTTTGGTGGAGGGGTTGATGGTGGAGCCGTCAATGTTAAGATACAAAATACATTATTTGAATCCGCCCCAAATTAGAACTAATATATTATATTGACACTGATAGACCAACGATTATCATTTTAAACTTTAGGCCCACTTCAATATAAAAATAATATTTGCAATAAAGAGCTGTAGGAAGCTTTCGCCAAAGAGCATGGCTTTCTAGTACTTCAACTGTCGCAAAAAAAACGTTAAGTTACCTTAACATGCAAATTAACTGATAAACGACCACCCATAGCTTTTGAGCGACCAAGCTAGCCAGCGACCACAGCGACTGGAAGCAGCCAGACGAGCGACCTACGTCGCGACCAATGCGACCTACGTCGCGACCAATGCGACCTACGACGCGACCAATGCGACCTACGTCGCAACGCACGTCTTTGGCCACTCAGAGAGCTCGGCCTTCCTCGAAAAAGGCGCGGCTTATCGTCCGAAAATTGCGGTATATTAAAAACGGATTAAATATATATTTTCAAATGATAAAATGTCCTCATGCTCATCTTCAAAACCGTTTATCCGGGGTCAGGTCACAGGAGCAGCTTCTCTAGCATAATATAATGTATTTTTTAATAATAAGATCACCAAAGATATGGTATTGTCTGTCCAATAGTGATGCAAAAAGGAGGCGTACATATGATGGGAATGTGTTGTAGGAAACAAGCTGGAGCTGGAGAGCTGAGGCCTGAGTGTCTCACCTGAAGAGCTCCGCAGCAGCTTGGGGGATGATGCCCTGCTGGTCCCCGGGGGAGGAGACACACTGGGGGGCCCCTGGCTGAGGGGACCTGGGGGGCCCCTGGGAGCCCATCATGGTGTGGGTTTTTCCATTATACACACATTATACCTGCAGGACGACTATTGATTAAATAAGGACCTGAATCTATCACACATACACCCGCACGCGAGCAGGCACACACATACCCCCACACACACATACAAACGCACATGAGCAGGCGCACACACAGATGCACACACACAGACACACACATATGGAAACACGCCTCACCCATCCAGTAGGGATGTGAGGAGAGGCTCCTCAAACACTACGTTCTGGGAGTCCTCCGGTCCATGCACTCTGTCCAGAGAGAACAAGATGTATCCAGAAACATGAATATATATACAGAAATGTAAAGACAACAGGCAGTTCCATTTTGTGCTTTACCTCTCAAATTCAAACACCTTGTTGATGACTGGACTGCAGTTCACCAACGCGGTGTCCTTGATAAATGTCAAATGAAAAAATAATTAGCTGAAGAATATTACATGAGACTGGACAATGAAATTGCAAAATGAAACAATCTGAAAATCTGTTCA
Source organism: Gadus morhua (assembly GCF_902167405.1). Lineage (NCBI taxonomy): Eukaryota > Metazoa > Chordata > Actinopteri > Gadiformes > Gadidae > Gadus > Gadus morhua. The sequence continues at coordinate 2,443,188 of NC_044048.1, read as the reverse complement.
TCTGCTTTGAAACTCACCTCGCTGACATGAATGACCTCCTCTGAAGAGATCACCCTGAGAGAAATAGAAAACGTGAGGATGAAAAAAGCTTTTGTTGTCCTCAGTTGGCCAATAACATGCTTGTTTTGCTTTGAGGGGAGACCTCACCCTGATGGGGATGAGCAGGACTGGACCTGGTCCAATGGAAGCACAGGACACAAGATTGCGTCAAATTACCAAGACGCGTCCAATACGTGACTTCTGTTTCACCCAACAAGTGAAGTATATGGGCCATGTCTGCCGCATGGATAAGTCGGCATTGCAAAAACAGGTGCTCTTCGATCGCAGAGCGTCCAAGACAGTTTGGAATAAGACAGAAAGGACTCTGGGGATAGACGCCCAACAGATTAGGAGGACGATGATGAATAAAAGCAAACTTCAGTGAGTGCTAGACAGAGTGCTAGCATGAGCACCCCAAGGCCATTAAATGCGCCAAGAGGGAAATGTGATGATGACAGGACGCACCCTACAGTGAACCCTGATGTTCCCCCTCAGCTCCTGGAGGTTGAAGAACAGACAGTTAGACACACACACACGGAAAAGACTCAAGACTCCCTTGTGCATAGCCAACCCCCTTACCTCACAACCTCCCTCTTACGCACTTATTGTATGTTGTACGTCCTGGCACTTAATGAACACACTTACTATGTTTCGTACTTGGTTACAGTACTCGTGTAGGATGGGAAACCAGGAGCTCCTGAGTGCATCAGCACTTCCGTCCACTGAGTCTGTGAGGTTAGGGTTACTCACTCTGCAGGTCATCTCCATGGCAACCGTTCAGTGCCCTGGCCCCGTCCAGCTTCTCCAGGATCTGCTTGCTATTGCCCTCCAGCTCGGCCACGCCGTTAGCATACACTGCAAAGATCTCACTCAAGACCTGCTTCAAATTCTGCATGGAGTACACACGGAGATAAGATATAGGCCTGCAGTGGCTGTATGTTCATCTGATTTATACGGAGGCCTTATAAATGGGAGCATGGACGCAGGGGCTCCGAACCGGTTCAAGGAACGAAAACGAAAACCGAAAACGAACGGAATTTTACGAGGAACGGAAACGGAAACGAAAACCAAATGGTCTTCAACTGTTCCGGAACAGAAACGTTATTCTGAAATCCCCAAAACCGGTTAATAACGTCAATATTCGAATACTCATTCCAGAAAAACACACCATCAAAAACAACATTAACATTCCCTATATACTCCCTGGAACCGATTTTGACAGTATCTGCATATTTTGTTGAAGATTTAATAGCTTTTGAACGTTAATTAGTAGGCCTAAGTAAGTTGGAGTTACTTAGATTTCCAATCGAAGCGAACAGCTGTTGTTCCGTACCAAATCAGCTGTCCTCTGCCATCTCAGCCCTTGCGGGAGCTTTTCAATTCATTCTGGAACGTGCATCTTTTCAGGGAATTTGTACAATAAATCCATAACAAATACCGAATATTGATTGTCTTATGTGTCCATATTATATCCATTATATTGACCGGGTATTCGCAAGACGCTCACGCTCTGCAGCAGGCCAGTCACAGTTGAGTGGCGCGGCGCTGTACAGCAAACGTAAACAAACAACTAAGCTAAGGTTAGCATTTCACTAAGAATTTATTTTCCTCCCGAGATCCCGCTAATGTTGTTATAAAGTAAAGGGAAACAAGATATCAAATTTTCCTCCACCTCTCTCGCTTCTCTGCTTGGTGTCGCTTATAGTTTGCCTCCCTCGCTCTGGTAACGTCACGTACGTGAAACAACGAAGCTCAGAATACTGATTTACGCTTTGAATACTAATTTTACCAACGAGTATTTGAATATTCGAATGATTCAGGCCAGCCCTTATAACAATGCGGGACAACGTCCCAATTTGCGGGACGTGGACCAAGTAAAGGAAATGCGGGACTGTCCCGCACAAAGCGACACATCTGGTGACCCTTTTATCTACCACAAAAATAGACTAGGCCCAATAACACTGCCGGAACGTTAAGAATGAACGCTATTTTACGTTCCGAACCGGTTCAGGAAATTATGTTGGTGGCGGAACGCAAGAACGAAAACGTTAAATATACCAGTTCCGTTCGGAGCGGAACGATTGAAAAATAATTTATTTTTGAAGCCTGTCGCGCACAACCACATTGACAGAGGATGAGTCTTGCCCCATCTTGATTTTAGATGGACAGGTGGAATAACAGCATTTATTACAGTTAATTGTGTACCTGGACTTCAGCAAGGAGCTTCCCCAGAGCCAACTGGGTGATGCTCTGGGCTTCCCTCTGGTGATGAAGTAGTGTTTTGGCCTTGGCCAAGAGAGAGAGAGAGAGAGAGAGAGAGAGAGAGAGAGAGAGAGAGAGAGAGAGAGAGAGAGAGAGAGAGAGAGAGAGAGAGAGAGATTGTAAGGTTTCGATGGGAAAATTTGATGTTGCCATAGTGCCCTCCCTCTTTAGACTGTTGATTCTTACTAGACATCACTACCTTATAATTCACGGATGATTGTACCCAACAAAAAAATATGATTGCACATTAAGTTTGGGACTCTAAACTAAATTAAAGAATAAAGATGTACTGAAAGTAGCCTATGTACTTCCATCTATCATATATTTCTCACAGAAAACTCATTCACACATGACAATTGTAGGATTGGATGGAATAGACCAGGCTTATAATATGATGCAACCATATAGAATGACATTACATTAGAATATTCATATACTAGAATAGAATAGGCCTTATAATCGAAAAGGTATATCATCGAATAGGATAGAATACTTTTTGATCTTACCTCAGCAAGCCTCAAATGAAGAATTGCCTTTTCTGTCTCGAGCTCCAGAATACGCTCCTCTTTACTCTGACAAAAACAAGGTGACATTAGCTTCTCACCTCTTTAGGTTATGAACTGATAGAGGAAGAGGGTTGAATTGCTATGGAATGTTAGTCAATGAAAGCTACAAAAAAATGGAATAGATTAGGTCTATAATGTTAATAAGTAATTCATTTACACGTTCAAATCTAATAAGGCCTACTTACCCTTAGTTTGTGCTCTAGAAGATGAACTTGATGTGCAAAGATTTGGTCTTGGTTAATAAAGAGTGACATTTGGACGAAAAATTAAACAATACAAGAGAAACAACTTCAATGGCCTGCCTCGGTTTTCTCCTGTGTCGATCCGGCACCACTGTCCTCTGTCAGCGAGGCTTATGGGATTAGGACGCTCATCAAGGTTTACCTTCTTCTTTACCTCTTCATACAGTATCTCTTTATTGATACAATAATAATGTTATGCAAGCCTGATTATAATGTGTGTTTGCGTTTATCTTTATTATCAATGTTACACATTTAGGAATGTGAACCACAGCGCTATTAAACTGCCGCGAATCACGGCATCCAAACCAACTCTGCAGAAACCAGAAGAAAAAGTGTAGTTGAGGAAGATAAATAAAAATACAGCCACCAAACTCCAGCATCTCTCTTAGTGGGCCTAGTCCCAGGGAGGGGTCATCAGTGGGCCTCACCCCGTCCAGGGCAGGGTCATCAGTGGGCCTCCCACCCAGGGCGGGGTCTTCAGGGGAGAACCGCTGGATCATTTCACCATCAGAAAGTCCACAACTCTCGTGCAGAGACACACGGCACAACACTTTTCTCCATTGTTAAACATTTGAAATGGCTTGTCATGAGCTATTTCTAATTTCAATAAAAAAAAACACGATTGGGGAATCGGCTCAGTAGTTTGTTAATACTGCAATATAGTTTTTCTCCGCTTGGGAGCAACAATGGGCAACATGTTCATCCACATAGCGATGAGGAACACACGAAGAAGGGAGGATGAGACTTCCGTGTAGACCAGCACCGGAATGACGACAGAGGTCTGCAGGACGTCAGACCTCAACCTTAACAAATTATACCTCAATACCAGATCCACAGTGTCGTGACAAAATGACAAAATCAAAGGACAAAAAAAGAGAGAAAATGAGTGTTGCCACTGAAGTAAGACATTACCTGTACTCTGCACCACTTACGGTCCGTTATTATATTGTGCAGAACAGGATCTTGTTACCATGACCCGAGTAGGGTCAACTTTACTGACTCTTTAGTTTGTGAACACTGTTGAATGAGTGTCGAGGTGTCCCTGAGCTAGATAGCTCCCCCTAACTGCTCCCGACGATCTGGCTGTCGCATTGCAAGGACACGCCGTTGGTGTGTGAATGTTTGTATGATTAGGTGTTACGGGACGGCAGCAAAAACAATTCTCAAGTGACAAGATGTAGCGCAGGCAGAGGCACTGAGAGTCGTCTGTGGGGCCTTCCATTCCACCCCAATTACAGCCTTACTTGTGGAAATGGGGGAGACCCCATTGGGTATCAGAAGGTCTATGCTGGCAATGCAGTATATCTGTAAATTAAGGGGACATCAAGGGCAGAATGTGGGGGAGCTGTCTTTGGAAGATGCATGGGAGTGGGTAGGAGCAAGAGTGAAAGGGAATGTTTCATTTTAAAGTCAATGAGGAAATGGGAAGGATGGAGTTTGGGGAGGAGGGGTTGGCCCCTGTGGTGCACTGGCCAACTATACCACGATGGATTCTACCAGTGCCAGAGATAGATATAAGTTTGTTAGCTCATGAGAGAACTGCAACATTTGGGGGCATTGTAAAGGAAAGGCTAAATAACAAATGGGGACAGTACATACAAATATACACTGATGGGGCTCAAGACCCAAGGACTGGGAAGTCTGGGTTTGCTTTTTGCATCCCAGATTTGGATGTTGTCAAATATAGGCGACTGTCTGAGGGGGTTTCAGTTTACAACACAGAGCTCCTTGCAATAGTCTGGGCTATGCAGTGGGTGGAGGAGGTCAGGCCAGGGCCAGTTGTGATATGCTCTGACTCTGCTTCAGTGCTGATGACATTGAGGGAGGGAGGGCTTGGAGCCAGGTTGTACCTCATGGTGGAGCTTCTTACCCTGATGTACAGGATTGAGCAGGCGGGAGAGTCAGTGGGGTTCATGTGGATCCCAACTCATGTGGGGATAGAGGGGAATGAGCTAGCAGAAAAAAGGGCTTTAAGAAGGGAAGATGTGGATGTTAAAGTGAGGCTGGGGTGTAGGTCAATCATCAAAAAGAACATCATGGCTGTGTGACAGGAAGAGTGGGATAAGGAAAAGAAGGGGAGGCATTACTACAGCTTGCAGAATAGAGTCACAAAGAGCTAGTGTTTTTTGGGAAAGGAAAGGAGGCATACAGTCATGATGACCAGACTGCGGCTGGGGCATTGCGGACTCGCATGGGACTTACAAAAACTTGGGAAACATAAAAATGGACTATGTGGAGTGTGTAAAAAACAGCAAACAGTAAAACATATCCTGATGGAATGTACTGGACTCACTCGACAGAGGGAACATCTGTATGCAGCAGTGGAAAGCCTGGGCACAACACCGGTTACACTAAAGACTAGAGCCTTCTAAATCCCGTTGAGAATCAGCCTGTGACTATAAAAACTGTCCTGGATTGAACGGCCACTGGATTATTCCTACGGAAATAGGATGGACTGATTGCGTTTGAAATATATATTCAATATATATATATTATATATATATATATATATATATATATATATATATATATATATATATATATATATATATATATATATATATATATATATATATATATATATACAATATATATATATATATATATATATATATATATATATATATATATATATATATATATATATATATATTGTGTTTGTTTTACACTTCTGATTTGTTCCTCTTTTCAGCTTCTTCTTCCTCTTCTTTTAATTTCCGGCAGTCTGTATGCCTTTGCGGCACATTGCTGCCACCCACAGGACAAAAAATAAATACACACACAAACAACCAAAAAAAAAAAAAAAATATATATATATATATATATATATATATATATATATATATATATATATATATATATATATATATATATATATATATTGTGTTTGTTTTACACTTCTGATTTGTTCCTCTTTTCAGCTTCTTCTTCCTCTTCTTTTAATTTCCAGCAGTCTGTATGCCTTTGCGGCACATTACATTATATATATATATATATAATATATATATATATATATATATATATATATATATATATATAATATATATATATTTTGGTTGTTTGTGTGTGTATTTATTTTTTGTCCTGTGGGTGGCAGCAATGTGCCGCAAAGGCATACAGACTGCCAGAAATTAAAAGAAGAGGAAGAAGAAGCTGAAAAGAGGAACAAATCAGAAGTGTAAAACAAACACAAAAGACATAAGGTGGATGTGAGGACATTAGAGGGTTGCCAGGGCATGAAGTTTTGTTCACTATTCTGACCAGATGGCAGGACTCTGCGGGTAAGGTATAAATTAATTAGGGCTGTACTGCGTTACTTAGAACCGTATGTTCGATGAAACCAAAGAGAAAAGTTTTTTTGAGGTAAGCGGAGGTTAATGAGGTTTGTTCATTAAGTCTGATCTAACAGAGCGTCTCGTGAGGCTTTAGGGAAGAGAAACCAACACGAGCTTTGTTTCCTTCTTTTTCTATCCTCTTAGCGACTCAACACGATATATACCTCACTGGCTTACTGGGTACGTACATTTATTTTTAGAGATATTAGTCTCTGTCCACCTTGATACATCTCTCAGATCAGACGGGCTTTGCTCTCTCCTCTGCACCAGACCAAGTGGATGGTTTAATTATCATGTGATCAAAATCACTAGTCGATTATTTCAGGTTGTATCGTCTTTGACTAGCACAGAACGACCAAGCCCCATATCGTTGAGTTGAACGCGATAACTTTGTTTACTTCCTTCCTCATTGTTTCCAATTGTATCTCTATGTAAACCAGAAAGCCATTATATTATTATGTTGGGTCAAAATGTGGCTAATACTAATGTAACTATTGCGTGACTCTACCTTTTACCCCCTGTATTGACATAATATGCGTTCGTATATCTATGTTTGTGTATGAATGTGTACATTCATGCCTTTCAAATGCATGTATATACGACTTTACTCCAACCCTGAAGGTGCTGAAATTTCATTAGCCCGACTGCTTTAAGTTGAACCCCGATCAAGGTGTCCTGTGACTCCAGACGGCCATGTGGTGGATCCAGCAGGGCCTCAGCGTCCTGCCCGTTGCTCTGGTAACATGGACCGCAGCCACCTTCATCTTTGCATATATCACAGCTGTGACCTTGAGACATGTGGATCCTCTCGTGCCCTACATTAGGTCAGTGTGTGTGTGTGTGTGTGTGTGTGTGTGTGTGTGTGTGTGTGTGTGTGTGTGTGTGTGTGTGTGTGTGTGTGTGTGTGTGTGTGTGTGTGTGTGTGAGAGTGACATCTTTCTTGTGTATGACAGTGACACTGGAACGGTCGCTCCTGAAAGGTGCTTGTTTGGACTGATGCTGGATGTGTCTGCATTCCTAGGTAATGACTAGCACTGCTACTTCCATTATCTGTCAACAAAAAAGTGCATTAAATGTACTGAACTTAATTGTGTCATGCAGTTCTCAAGAGGAAGTGACATTTTTTTATTTCTGTGACTGCAGGCTTGGCGAACACGTACGTCCGCTACAAGCAGGTGCAGGCTCTCCTGGGCCCGGAGGAGAGGTCCCTCCACAAACTGAACAAGCTGGGCCTGGTCCTGGGCTCCATCAGCTCCTCTGGCATGTGTGTTGTTGCAAACTTTCAGGTAACTGCTAGTTGTGCGTATAACATGGCTGCAAACTGGTGAAAATCAGCACGCAGTGCCATTAAAATCGAACTAGTTGTTGTATTGTTCTATAGATGCTCGTGTTTCGGACCCATTTGATGCAGTTATTATAAGGATAAAAAAAATCTTTTGTTAGCAATGTTTTTTTTTCATACTCCTGAGCCTCCTCCTCAAAACCCTGCATTTGAGTGATATCCACAATTCATTATTTGTGAAGGAGACATTAAAATTGAGACTAGGCTATTTTACCCATGGCATATGAAGTCGGCCGACTGTAGGGTATGACGGTGGCATGGATTAAAGTTCTCCGTCGCTACGACGGATTTCCGTCATTTGGAGTTCACAGAGGCCACTTCACATCTCCGATAACGTCGGGACACATTTACAAACAGGCGTCATTTGGATAAACTAATCGCATATTAAGGATCTAAATAGGTACTTACGCGTGTATTATGTCGTCATACGTCAACGACGGTAAAATTGTCAAATTATATAGTGAGTATTTAAAAGGTCTACCGTTAAAATTGACTGAAAACACAAGCATTTTAATGTACATCCCGATTATATATTAAATATATATTAAATATATTATATACAAATGTATATATATACACACCATTTTCGCGCCACATCTTACGTCTCTTTGTTGTGTTAGTGTTGAGTGTCAGAGCGAAAGTTAAGCTAGTATGAACTCCCTTATAATGATTGACGGCTCTGATGTATCGGATATTGATAAAACACAAAAAAATAAATTGAGATGGGCATGGCTGACGGAAACGGGGAACGATGGCAAGCCTTTTTTAGAGAGTAAAATATGAGACAAGCTTTGCAAAAAAAAAATCTTAGTCTAATTGAAAAGACAACAAAAAAATTGCAATAGATGCAAAAGAACAGCTGTTTAAAATCCACCTCCTGTAAAACATTTAAACGTGATGGCTGCATTTGGTGCTGACGTCTTATACATTTGTATTTCTTAAGCAGGTGTCAATTGACCTAACCTGGAACATGTTTCACACACTGCACGTGACTTGGCTGTAGCGCGAATACAATTTCAGTCAGAAGATTTTTTTTCACTTTAATCCCTGCGGTGGTATACCACAAGAGTGGTTGGGAGTGGGGTCCTCATCCATACCACAAGAAAATTATCTGTATTTGCACATTAGTATATTAATGAGTTGCCCCCTGGTCCCACAAGTTATACTTATAATTGTGACCGCTCTGGAGGTGTGACCGAGTAAACCATTTTCAATCATCTAATCAAGATTAGACGGCTCTGCCCGAGCAGACTAGCAGAACAACAACACAGTAACTATGGTGACCACTGGTGCATCAACTTGCGGTAATCACTCCTACCCACTGATGGATTTTTAAATCCCGACCGCCAACGAGAGTGAATTGAGAAAGATCAAATACAATCCTCTCAGCTTAAATGTATTTTGGGTGCAATGTGATATTTTGGCCAGCAGATGACAGTACTTTGTCGAACTAGTATGCCCCATTTCCACTGACAGTACCATTTCAACTTGCCTCGAGTCAGCACACCTTTTTTTTGTGTTTCCATCGCCAGCATTTTTAGCCTTAACTCTGTTGAGGTTCCAAGAGAGCTGATCTGGTACTTTTGTGTGATGTAAACAGGCTGCTGGCCACTGATTGGCCAGAGAGTGACTCCGCTTTAACACTACATGCGTCCGTCGTCGGATGACAGTCAATAAGACCCGTCGACGGACGCATGTAGTGTGAATGCACACTGACGCCACTGGACAAGCACGATGTCCGAGCAGCTTATCACAGAAAGCGATATGCAAGATTCTTCTTCTGATGAAAAGAGGGTTTATAGTTTATTGCAGTGTTTATAGCATATCATCACAAGATGAGCAACTTGTCACAGAAAGCGATGTTACATTTTATAGGCGACCCACAACGTAAGATATCGCATTCAAGATAATTAACTACGAGGGCACTAAAGTCATACAGTTTACGATTCTTACATGATGCATGCATGATGTGACCCAAGAAAGCACATCTTTTAATACAAGATTAGCTTGATTATTAAACAAAGGATCAGTGCGCAAGAACACGCCGTGGACCGTGACAGAGGTGGAGACGCTCCTGTGTGTAGCCCTGTCTTTATGTGTTTCGTGGATAAGCATGCGCAATTTCGCACATGCATGCTATGCGACCCACGCAAGTTGAAGTACTATTCTAGATGGAAACACGACATGCCTGGAAGCAAACCAAGTCATGCCACGCTAAGTTGTGGCGAGTTGAGCTGGTACTGTCGGTGGAAAAGCGGCCGAAGTTTCCAACCAAGCGCCTATTGAAGTCAGTCTTACGGCGCGTTTCCATCAGCGGGAGTGCTTCGGCACAGCAAGCCCTTGGCCCAGAAGTGAAGGTGCGGTTTTGCCCAGCTCAGTTACGGCTCATGTTTCCAGCGCCGAGAGTACCCTTATGGTAGGGTGGGGATGTCGATCGCTGCGGCAGCTACGTAAGTGTCGTGACCTCATAGCAGCCTGACACAGTGTAGCCTGCTGATAAATCCAAGGAAAAAGAAGAACGTGACACAATAAACAATGAGCAACAATGTAGGACGTCTAAGAAGGACGGCAAAATAAACAAAGCTTTTGCCGTTGTCCAGAAATACCTTGCGGGCACTGTGTTTATCCCCCTGTTGCACGGAAGTCACTCCAGCCAGGATTTTCCGTTGTCCGGTAATTACCGGTCATTGACGGGAAAGAATTAAGAGGTCCGAAAATTCGAAATGTCTCCGACAATTTGAATTGTGTTTAAATATGCTACAGTGGTCATTTGTTTAGCCAATTCATGTTAAACAATGAGGGTTTTGATTGACCCGATATTTCCCACCACTATCCTCGAGCCGGGCCTTTGATCGAGCGTTTGTGTTCTTTTTAATCATTGCTTTATTGGCCTAATTGGAGGATAAATCTATGCCATAAACAGAAATATTATGGGGCTTTTATTACAAGGTTCTTCTCAATGCCATGGAACGCTCCGTTCACTTGCATGGGTAGTAAGTAGTCTGGTAACTTGCCAACCCAAGCGTCTTTGGTTGCTAAGTGACGTCAACGTCTTTGGCGGACTATTTCACTGCTGATCAACACTACGAATGCTGGTAACAAATACATTGTAAAAAGACACACCATGTGAAGTTATTTTTTCGTTTTGGCAAGTAGCCAAGTAATAGCTGTGTAATAAGCGGGATAATGTATAGAACGTCGCTGCTCCAGGGCGAAGCAGGACCTGTTCGCCCTGTCGGGGCTTACTATACATTATTCCTTACACAGGGGTTGACATTAAGGTTTCAAAAGCACTTGCAATGGGGCCAAGTACAGGTCAGGTTCAACTTGCCCGAATGTGATTTTCACTTGCCCAAATTATAATCAGAATCTTGAACAGGCCTCTTTTTGCCAGGCACGCGGCCTGGTTTTGGGGGGGCTCAAAAAAATCATCCTAGCTCAGACTGAAGCTGAATGTTAGCTTCCACACATGTTGTGTTTAAAAAAAGAACAAACTTCCCTATGTTTACTTATTTATCGAGCGGTCACATCGTGCCATGAAGTGATTTCAGTCCATCGTTGTAACCTCAAAAGCTATCGCCAAGTTATATGTAGACCTGCATGGTTTCATGCAAATTTACTTAACTAAATGTCAGAGGTAGTAGCAAAGATATGTATTTTTTAACTTTCACGTTTCTTGTAGCTCTAACTGAATAATCACAATCGCGTTTCTAGTAGTGTTGTCAGTCACGATACTGGATTTTCTAACTTTGACACTATACCTGGAAAAATATCGATATTCTATGCCATTTTCGATATCAGGGGAAAAGTTTTTTTCAGGAAAGAACATACCCAAAGTAAATAGAGTATATCTCCACAACTGCAAGGGCGATAATGTCATCTTTGTGCCATAAGAAAGATTGTTGTGCAAGTGAAATATTCAATGGGGATGATACTTGGTTAAAGTGAATAAAGCCATGGAACACAGCATAAGTGGAAGATAACATTTCCACCTGAAATAATTATCAGTTGGTCGTTATCATTTGGGAGCGATGTCTCACTATGAGACACAAATAAAGGTAGATATCTTACAATTTTGACACTTGACACCTCTATTTAAATTTCAGGGCAAATATATTCGAATGCACCAAGCCAAACACTCGCAAATAAACATATGGCCACTGCGCTGAAGAATAAGTTTTCTGATTGAAGGCAATTTACCTATTTCCTAAGAAACCTTCTCTTATTCATTGATTGAAAATACCATGTTTAGTTGCAAAATTTGGCCCAGACACTGGGTTATCTGTTTATGGTGGTTTTATTCGACCAGAATCAACTTTGTTGACAAAAATCACAAAGGTAATACTTCATTTTTGGTTGTTAAAAGAAAAGGGGACGTTTCTTCTTAAGTTGTTATTTGCGAGTTTTAGTCACAGAATGATATGGTTTGGACTGTTGGAATAAGTGGAGGCTCAGCTTTCATGTAATATATAGTTTGTGAGGGTCCAATTTCGCTATTGCTGTGCATGTGCACAGTTATGAAACCCAAAACCGTGTTCTTGCATATGACTTTCCTTGGTAATTTGCCTCAATCCATCACTACTCCATTTTCCTTCTACCTTAACCGTTCGCGGAGGCGCTGCACTTGCGATGCTAGCTTTGTTGGCTAACCTTTAGCCAACACCTTCGAATCACGGCCAGAGAACGCACTGCGAGTGACAGAAGGCGGGGCTACATTCGCACTGAAGCGATGCGGGTCTGTCAACTCGCTTTCCGAGAGAAGAGAAGACGGCGCGCTGATCAATTGCAAATACTTATATTTTGTGTTATTTTGCAGCAAAAAAGGTTGTTCTGCAGTTTCTAAAAACATTTGAATAAATAGCCTTTCTATTAACATCCACCCAAAATCCACTTGCCCGTTCGGGCAACCAGAAATCAATCTCAACTTGCCCAAATATGACTTTTGGTTGCCCCGGGCAAGCGGGCAACCGTTAATGTCGAGGCCTGCCTTACATATATATTTGGCAGAGTAGGCCTAAGTAACACATGTGTACAAAGTTACACATGTATTAAAAAGAATGTCGGGTTGAAATCGGCCTCGGGGCCCATAATTACAGTTAATGTGTCGGACCGGGCACGGACAGAACGTGGCCGGGTCGGGCTTGATTTTCGGGGCCCGATCTAAAAACGTTAAAATGAAACCTTCCAGGTCACAGGCACCAATTTTTTCTCGCGGAAACACTGACACAAACGGAGGGGTACTGCGAGATGAGTACGGCTCTTCAGGGCTAGGTCCGGGCCCGCCCACTTTTGGCAGTAGTAAGCATGAACCGTGCATACCAAACCATAACCTTTGCATACCGACCCACACACGGCGGTGGAATCGCGCCATTAGCTGACCAGCACTGAAGAAGAGCGTACTGATCAATGTAAATTAATTTCCACACAGAACCAGACCCTCCTTGTACATTCACTCATGAAACGGCTCCTCCAATGACTCCAAAACTCTGTGACTGCTTGGCTTCTACCTCCAATGTGTATGTCCTTCAATCGGCAAATAAAGGCTCACTATTGCATTCCTATTATCTTATTACACTTAGCAACTCTACACAGTACAGCCAGAATAGTCTACACAATGAGTACAAATTATCAACTCAGTTTAATCTGTGGTGGATTGAAATTAAACAGGTTTAGCGCCCTGTCTAGTTCATGGAGAACAACCGTGGCATGTACTAACGTTTAAACGGCTATGGGATGTGGTGATGTTTTTACATTCGGAAGAGATGAGCGTGTATCAGCCATCATGCTTAATGTTGTACCCAGTCATCCCCGAAGGCCCATTCTGAGCCGGGAAACACCTTGACGTGATGTATTTTGTGAAACAGTGAATTTCATCAAAATTAGTCAAGTTTACCCCTCATATTTTTCTCTGCAAGTATTCATCAACTATTTTTTTGTTCTGAAATGTGCAGAATTGTAATGCTCTAAATGTAAACTGTCTTTGTTTCAGAAAACCACGCTGTTCTTCATGCACATCATGGGGGCTGTGATGACCTTCGGGGTGGGGGCTCTGTACATCTTGAGCCAGACTCTGCTCTCCTACCACATGCAGCCTCACGTGCACAGCAAGACCATCTTCACAGTCCGTCTCAGCGTAGGAGTGTGGTCCATAACCAGTATCATCATCAGTATCCTTTAATTCTGCATTGAACTCAAATTGATCGGCAATGGTTTATGTACCAAGGATTTTGTCAAGAGAGACAAACCAAAGAAACGTTGAGTTGACTCAACGTCAGCCTCTCCAATATTTCCACTTGTATTTGTTTCACTGACAATAGAGTGAGCAGAAAGCCATTGCTTTCATTGATCAGAATGTATTGGCCTCAAGTGTATTGGATCCTCGATAATGCAAGGATAATATTGAATGGTGCAAGTGATGCTGTATTTATTATTGCTTTACGATGTATATCTTTGTTTTGCTAAATCCTGTGAATCCCGTTGTGTTCCTTGACTTTACACTTGCAGTGTTTGTGTCATCTGTTATCATGTACAGCAGTTTGCCTGGAGTTGATGTAGCTCACAAACTACACTGGATCCCAGGGGAGACGGTCAGTCATTCTGCATCAGACATCCTTAAACTGACCCTTTAGTCGCCCTCACTGTAATATGTTCTCTGATTCTGTGCTAATATGACTGATGTCTTTCAGGGCTATACTGCACACATCATCAGCACAATCTCTGAATGGTCCCTTGCTTTTGCCTTCGTCAGCTTCTTTTTAACCTACATCAGAGACTTCCAGGTAAACCCCCAACACCCCTTTTATCAAGATGGTCATGAGTCAGCCATTCTTCATCACCTGCCAAAAAGATTAAAAAAGCAACGATTTGCCTCACAGAATGATTTAAAGGTTGTGTCAATTCCAAGTCATTTATTCATCCGTTATAGAAAATCATAGATGACCTTGTCTTTAAACCTCTTAAGGCAAACAATAAAAACTATCCCTTTTTCCTTTTTAGAAAATAAATTTGCGGGCAGAGACGGATCTACAGAGTTATCATCTGTATGACTCTCTCCAAGAAGCCTCGTCAGCAAACCATTCAGAGGCCTCAGCACTATTAGCAGGAAGTATTTGAGATACTTTTAATTGTAACTTTTCTTGGAATATAAAGCATTATTTGAACATTACAATGCTTACCGCCCCATGGCATTAACCAGATTGCATTGTTTTTATATTGAAATATAGACTTTAGCGTTGTGTTACAAAGTGCATCTACATTTATTTTGATGTTTGCTAAATGTTACTACACAATGGGTGTAAATGTAAAGATGTACTTTGACTATTAAAATCTTGGGAATGACTTTCATATGTTTTGATGGAAGCATTGGGCTGCTGGCCCAGAACTTTGGGGTAAGCTACCCAATTCAATATTATTTTTTTTCAGAAAATATTTCAAAAGGCAGTTTTTTATAACTTAAAGACATATACTGAGATATCTGTATATCCGATTGTTTAATTCCTTTAATTATAAGGATGAATTTGTTTAATTCATCCTTGTGCGTCTAAGGGCAGTTCCCTGGTTTAGCATTTGCTCTCCTTTAGCCACTTTGACTTCGCTTGGCAGAGGGACTTTAGCCTGTTGGGAGGCTACACTAATACACTTAGGTAATTTTCAAAGTTTTCCGATACTTCTGTACTCTTTTCCGCATTGTGATTAGGCAACCTTTGTTGTACCACTGATCCTCCGTGTAGCATACTCAGACGGCCAGGGCGCAATAGAGCTCGTAAGTCGCCATTGCTCATGGGACCTATGAGACCGAAAAAAATGAATGGGAGTCAATGGAGAGAAAGTAATTATTTTCTGATCCCAGTCATTAAAGGCCTTGGATTACACATATGTTTTGTGTGGGTCTAAATATTTAGTCCCAGGAGCGAAGTGCCGCGCCGCGGAGCTATCTTTCCGTCCGGCCTATCTCACAACTTCCTGGTTCGGCGTTCGATTTTGCCTTCACCGGGTAAAGGGACTTCCGGTCGAGTAGTCCATGATATTTGACGATGGCGCAGTCAAAAAACAAAAGCTTCGGTTGTGTACCTCTATGCGCCAATTCAAAACAAAAAAAACTATTTACATTTCCACGACTTCCCGACTAATACCCAATACAACAGTGGGTCAGGGCGATCAGACAGGATGAAGGAGTTAATTTCGTAATTCAGAATGGGGAGTACACTGGTCTGTAGTCGGCATTTCTCAGCAGCTGATTATAAAGACGGGAGTGCTACGCTGAATACTGGAGCTGTTACCAGTCGTTTTGACTGGAACAGCTACACCACAGCCCCGAAGAAAACACCCGTGTATAAACGGGTGTCAGCTTGAAAAGCTGAAGGAGAGGACAAAACACAAACGGACCGGAGAACATGACTACGCGACACGCCCCCCTGTCGGTAAGTAGATGTGTGCTAACTAGCTGTTATGTCTGTTATTTGTGTTCAACACTTGTTGGGCTATTGTATAATTTTGCCAAACATGGCATGGTTAACGTTAAAACATTCAATCAACATCAGACGTACTGTTAAACTGGGGTTGCATATTAATTCAGATACAGATTCAGCTTTATTGGCCAGGTTTGCGAACAAACGAGGAATTTGACTTTGGTTTTTGCTCTCTATGTACAACGCTCAACATTTAACCTATAGTTAATATATAAAAAAGAAAAACAGAAAACAGTACAAATAAATAAATTAATAATAAATAGAAATAAACTTAAATATACAGAATAACAATACAATAAAAATAAAGGGTGAATACTAATGAATGGTAATGAAGACTGATGCCAGACGCCAAGATGTGTTCTGTTATGGGCCCTAGAGGAAACGTCAAATAAAAATGGGACTGTTTTTTTTTTATATTGTAGTGATAACAGATATATTCTAATATGCATCTTGTCATAATGAGCAAGTTTAACAGAGTGCAAATTGCAAAACAAATGTCTTACCAGCATACGCTCTGTAGAGTGTGGACTCTTCCCCACCGACTTGGGTTTTTTCACCACAAGGTCACTCACAGCCTCTGGATGGATTCCCTGAAACGAACAACAAAAATGTAGTCATACAGGGAATGCTCATATACTCTGTTCAAATCATACACTTCCGTATTTGTCTAGAGGACACAACAGCACACCTGTGTTCTAGGTCGAGGCCACATCTGTGGTTGGCTGGTACAGACCATGGAAGGTGGAACCACGTCAAGGCCCAGCTGCACATAATGCGCTGTCTGGAAGAGCAGAGCGGTTACATGGCTACAGAAGCCTTTGCCCGCAGCACAGCTACAGCTGTGCTCTGAGAGACCAAGTTGTCCAACCGCCTCCAGGGTGATCTAGATTTGATTCGATTAGGCTTCATTGATCCTTTTGGGATGACTCCCTCAAGGAAATTGATTGTCAAGTAGCTTACAGAAGAAACAAAACACAATATTAAATTATATACAATATAAGATAAACAATACACTCTTAGATAACTATAAAAAATAAAACAAAAAGTAAACAGTAAACAATAATTATAATAATAATATAAGATAAACAATAAACTTAACTAACTACAAAAAGTAAACAAAAACAGTAAACAATAAACTCTTAGCTAATATAGAAAGTAGAGATAATAATAGAAGTATAACAGGATTCAAGTAAATTAAAATAAGATAAATGTAGAGAACTGTATAGAGGATTAATATAAATAAATAAATATATGTTAACATAAATAAACATATATATATACATATACACATGCACACACATATACATATATATATACATACACATATATATACATACATACACATACATTCACACATACACATACGACATTGTGGATAAGTATCATATAATATAGTGGATAAATAAAATGAAATGACGGTGAGCAAGGGGTGGCTGACAGTTAAATAAAATAAATTAGCAGTTCAAATTAAGCAGTGGAATAGGTTATATCTCTCCTCTTTACTCTATTACTTCTATTCTATTACTTCTATTCTATTTCCTCCTACTTCCCTCAGAGTGAGGAGTTGTATAGTGTGATGGCATGAGGGACAAAGGAGTTCTTGAGTCTGTTGGTCCTAACTTTGGGAAGGAGCAGCCTTCCACTGAACAGGCTCCTCTGGTTGCTGATGACAGTGTGCAAGGGGTGGCTGGCATTGTCAATAATGTCCAGCAGTTTGTCCAGTGTCCTCCTCTCTGCCACCGTCACCCGTGGGTCCAGCTTCATGCCGACCACAGAGCCAGCCCGCCTGATCAGTTTATCCAGTCTGGAGGTGTCTCTCTTGTTTATGCTGCCTCCCCAGCACACCACAGTGTAGAAGAGGACGCTGGCAACCACACAGACTTGTAAAACATCCACAGCAATTTGCTGCAGATGTTGAATGACCGCAATCTCCTCAGGAAGTACAACCTGCTTTGTGTCTTCCCATACAGGTAGCTGGTGTGTGTTTTCCAGTCCAGTTTATTATCCAGCCAGACCCCGAGGTATTTGTAGGAATTCACAGCCTCCACCTCAGCTCCGTCTAGCAGGACTGGTCTCGGACTTGGTCTGGATCTTCCAAAGTCAATGACCAGCTCCTTTGTCTTAGAGGCGTTGAGCTGTAGCCGGTTAGTGTGGCACCAGAGAGCAAAGTCCCCCACCAGACTCCGATACTCCTCCTCTCTGTCACCCCTAATACACCCAACGATGGCTGTGTCATCTGCGTACTTCTGTAGATGACATAGCTCAGAGTTGTAGCAAAAGTCTGAGATATACAGGGTGAAGAGAAGAGGGGCCAGCACTGTACCCTGGGGGGCTCCAGTACTGCTGACCACAGTGTCAGACGTGATGTCCTTCAGCCTGACGTACTGTGGCCTGTCAGTGAGGTAATCATCAATCCAGTCCACCAAATAGGGTTCCACTCCCATCTTGTTCAGTTTGTCGTGAGGCATAGGGGGCTGGATGGTGTTAAAGGCACTGGAGAAGTCCAAGAAGAGAATCCTCACTGTGCCGCTTCCCTTATCCAGATGGGAGTGGACTTGGTGTAGCATGTAGAGGATGGCATCCTCCACACCAACATCTGGCTGGTACGCGAACTGCAGGCGGTCCTGGGCGTGTTGTAC